>NW_007740640.1:0-18813 GCF_000696425.1 Galeopterus variegatus | reverse complement strand
TTCGCCAAGTGAACACGTCCTTGGGTGCTGACCACAGAAGTCCATTAACCATTTCCTTCAAACAATCACATTAATGTATTGAACTTTCAGAAGGAGAGAACAGAACTAGGGTTACCAGAAGTGGGAAAGGGGGAGGGGGAGGAGGTCAGCAAGAAATTGGTTAATGGATACAAAGAATGACTACATATTGTGATGGTGTGTTATACTACTTGCTGTGTAACAGAGATGCAAAAAGGGTTACTCAAAGTAGCATGAATGCAAGGAGAATCCCAAAATGACTGCACTTCAGCAACTCCTCTGTTAGTGAGAGAAAACTGGGTACAGCCCCAATTCAAAGTTAGCTTCTGTTTTTTATTATAAAGACAAGGAAGTTTCACAAGAAAAATCAGTTGATTCAATCATTTCAAAAGGACACATAGACATGGACAACATGACAAAAGTTATCTACAGCTAAGTATAGCTTAAACAATAGGAACTTGTAACATCATTTAAATTAACAATGTGGCATTCCAAAGTACAATTTATGAAAAGCTAAGTTAATCAAACTGTGAACATCATCTAATCTAAAATATAACCTCTCCTTAAACGATTTAAGCAAAAGCTACACTCTTATGATTAAATCTAAGTATAATTGTCTCTAAAGTTTCCATCAACAAACAGCTTGCCCATAGCAAATATTTTTTCACATTTTTCCCTACAGCAAGTCTTTCAACATCTTTTAACAACAATCAGTATGTTAAATAATCAAAGCACATAATCCCATCCTAAACAGTGATTAGAATTGATTAGGTGGGATTTTGTTCACTGGCTGTGGACCTTTGTCCCTTAACTGAGGACTTTAGTCCCATACATGCATTACCTAAAAACCCTATACTAAAACTCAAATGAGAATCAAGATTTCTAACCCTCTACAATGGTAATAAACTAATTATGCTGATTTAACCATCACATATCACACACAAGTATTAAGAGTCAACTCTGTACCCCATAAATATGTATAATCAATTAAGTTTCAATAAAAATAAATAAATATAATAATATTAAGGAAACTTACTGAGATATAAGAGAATACAGACAAACAATTCAACAAAATGAGAAAAATAATTTATTATATTAAACAGAAATGTAACAAACAGATATCATTTGAAAAAATCAAACAAATCTTGGAGTCGAAGAATTCATTGAATGAAACAAAACATACATCTGGGAGTCTTAGCCACAGACTAGATCATACAAAAGAAAGAATTTCTAATCTTGAGGACATCTGTTTTGAAATAACCCAGAATGACAAAAAAAAAAAAAAGAATTTAAACAATGAACAAAGTTTACAAGATTTATGGGATACTATCAAAAGGATAAATATTTGAATTATGGGCATTCCAGAAAGAGAAGAAAACAAAAATGGTATTAATAGCACATTTAACAAAATTATAGCTGGAAATTTCCCTAATCTTGGGAAAGATATGAACATCCAAATCTAGGAAGCTCAAAGGTTCCCAAATAGATTCAACAAAAAAGGTCCACTCCAAGACATATATATTGTAGTCAATCTATCAAAAGTCAAAGACACAGAGAGAATTCTAAAAAGAGGAAGAGAAATGTGTTAAGTCACTTATGAGGGAATCCCTATTACACTGACAGTAGTCTCAGCAGAATCCTATATATCAGAAGAGAATGGGATGATATATTGAAAATACTGAAATCAAAAAACCTGCCAGCCAAGAATGCTACACCCAGCAAAGCTTTCAGAAATAAAGGCAAGGGCCGGCCCGGTGGCACACTCGGTAGAGTGTGGCGCTTGGGAGCGTGGCGGTGCTCCCACCGAGGGTTCGGATCCCTCACCCAGCAAAGCTTTCAGAAATAAAGGCAAGGGCCGGCCCGGTGGCACACTCGGTAGAGTGCGGTGCTTGGGAGCGCGGCGGCACTCCCACCGAGGGTTCGGATCCCTTATAGAGACCGGTCCGCTCACTGGTTGAGCGCGGTGCGGGCGCGACACCAAGGGTTGCAATCCCGTTACCGGTCACAAAAAAAGACAAAAAGGAAAAAAAAAAAAAGAAAGAAAGAAAAAAGGCAAAATAAAATCTTTCTCAGACAAGAAAAAATTAAGGGAATTCATTACCACCAGTCCAGCCTTCCAAGAAATGCTTAAGGGAATACTACATCTAGAAGATAAAAAACTATAACAACCATCATGAAAACACCCCAAAATATAAAACTAGTAGAATAAATACACAAATTAGAAAGAGAAAGGAATCAAACCTTATCAATACAGAAAACCACCAAACTGCAAGGATAGCCAATAAGAAAGAAAGAAAGGGATAAAGGATACCCAAAACAATCAGAACACAACCAACAAAATAACAGCAGTAAGACCTCACATATCAATAACAATCTTGAATGTAAATGGATTAAAAGCCTCAGTTAAAAGACATAGACTGGATGAATGTATATAAAAAAAAAAATGACCTGTCCCTAAGCTGCCTACAAGAAACACACCCTCCCGACAAAGACACAGACTAAAAGTGAAGGGTTGAAAAAAGGTATTCCATGCACATGGTAAACAAAAGCAAGCATAAGTAACTATACTTATATTAGACAAAACAGACTCTAAGTCAAAATCTGTACTAAGAGACAAAGGAGGGCACTATATGTTGATAAAGGGATCAATACATCAAGAGCATATGACAATTACAAACATATATGCACTCAACATCAGAGCACCCAGATATATAAAGCAAATATTATCAGATCTAAAGGGAGAGATAAACACCAATGCAATAAGTTGGGACTTTAATACTCCACTCCCAGCATTGGACAGATCAGACAGAAAATAAAGAAATATCAGATTTAAACAGCTCTATAGAACAGTTGGACCTAAAAGACATTTACAGACCACTTCATCTAATACAGCTTCAGAATATACATTCTTTTCATCAGTACATGGAACATTCCCCAGGACTGATCATACACTGGGCCATAAAACTAGTCTCAACAAGTTTTAAAAAAATCAAAATTATATCAAGTTCTTTTTCCTTACCATAATGGAATCAAACCAGAAATCAATAACAAGAGGAACTTTCAAAATGACACAAACACATGGAAATTAAACAATATGCTCCTGAATGACTACCAATGGGTCAAAGAAGAGATTAAGAAGTTAATAAAAATATTTCTTGAAACAAATGAAGACAGAAACACAACATACCAAAACCTATGGGATACAGCCATAGCAGTATTAAGAGAAAATTTTACATCAATAAACGCCAGCGTCAAAAATAAAAAGATTTCAAGTAAACAACCTAACAATGTATCTCAAGGAGCTAAAACAATAAAAAAAACCAAACCCAAAATAAATAAAAGAAAAGAAATAATAAAAATAAGAACAGAAACAAACAAAATTGAGGCTAAAACTACAATTACAACAGATCAATCAAATGAAAAGCTGGTTCTTTGAAAAGATAAACAAAATCAACAAATCATTAGCCAGATTAACCAAGAAAAAAAAGACCCAAATAAATAAAATCAAAAATGCAAAAGGAGACATTACAACTGGTACCACTGAAATACAAAGGATCATTAGAAACTACTATGTTCTAGAAGGAAACACAGGGAGAACACTTCATAACAGGATTGGGCAAAGATTTTATGAAAAAAAACTTCTGAAGTACAGGCAACAAAGCAAAAGTAAACACATGGGATTATATCAAACTAAAAATCTGCACAGCAAGGGAAACAATCAACAGAGTGAAAAGACAACCTGCAGAAACGGAAAAAAATATTTGCAAATTATGCATCTGACAAGGAATTAATATCCAGAACACACAAGGAACTCAAATGACTCAAGAGTAAAAAAACAAATAATCTGTTTAAAAAGTGGACAAATGAAACTTCCATATTGTTTTCCATAAGGGCTATTCTAATTTACACTCCTAATTTACCCATTATTAAGAATTTCTCTTTCTTTGTATCTTTGCCAGCATTTGTTGTTTTCTTTTTGATAACAGCCATTCTAACTGAAGTGAGATGATATTTCATTGTGGTTTTGATTTGCTTCTCTGATAATTAATGATATTGAGCTTTTTTTATATACCTGTTGACCATTCGTATGTCTTCTTTTGATAAATGTCTTTTTAGCTCCTTTATCCATTTTTTAATCAAATTATTTGGGTTTTTAATGTTAAGCTATTTGAGCTTCTTGTATACTCTGGATATTAATCCCTTGTTGGATGTATAATTTGCAAATATTTTCTCCAAGGTCAACAGAGGAGCTTTTGTACTAATAGGTCAGGGTGCTCAAAGTGTGGACCCTAGTCATTCTAGCAGCATTGGAAATGCATACTCTCAGACCCCACCCATACTTACTGAATTCAAGATGGAGTGGGGCCCACCAAACTCTTTTTAATAAGCACCCCAGGTGATTCTGATACATCAATATAGTGCAAGAACCACTGTACAGTACTAGGTCAGTGACTGTATCCCAAACTGTAGTCTGAATGATACACCATTTCCGTGAGAAACTTGTAGACAGCTGCACAGATGGCTCCTCTTTTACTTACTTCCCCCCAAATCCTTTGAAATAAAATCCTATATCCTGGAGCAATCCTGCAATTTCTGTTCCTTACAGTAATCTAATTAACACCCAGCTTCAAGTGTGGGAGAACTATACATAATCAATTTTAATGAATTATTTGAACTTCGATATTCAAATCATGCTGCTTTTTGCATGTTAATTTATTTTTTATTCATTAATTAATTCAATAAACATTTATTTACTACTTACTAGGTGTTGATAGTACCTAGCAGTGAACATACAAAAATCCCTGTCCTTGTGAAACTTAGATTATGGTGAGAGGAAACAGACAATAAAAAATAATAATAAATAAAATATGAGGTATGTCAAGTGGTAATAAGTGCAATGGAAAAAAAATAAAGTAGCAGAAAAGGTGGTAGGGAGTGCAGAGTGGGGTTTTATGATCTTAAATAGGGTTGTTAAGAAGGCATCTCTGGGCCAAGCCTGTGGCACACTCAGGAGGGTGCGCGGGTTCGGATCCTATAGGGATGACCGGTGCGCTCACAGCGCTCACTGGCTGAGCGCGGTGCGGCCGGTCTCAAAAAAGGACAAAAAAAAAAAAAAAAAGAAGGCATCTCTGCTCAGGTGACATTTGAGCAAAGACCTGAAGGATATATGGGAGCAATCCCTGTGTTTAGCTGGGAAGGGAGATCTTGGAGGATTATAGGAAGAGCAAGGAAGCTAGTGTGGCTGGAGCTGAAGGAATGATCGGGAAAGCAGCAGGCATAAAGCCAGAGAAGTTAACCGGAGGCTGGATGGTGCAAGACTTTACAAGTGATTTTAAAGATTCAGGGTTTTATTCATTAGTTTTGTAAGGCATGGATATTTTAGCTCTCCAATCACATAAACTTTGGGATTCTTTACTTGAAAGGAAAAAAAAGGAAAAAAAAAAAAAAAAAAAAAAGAAGGCATCTCTGCTCAGGTGACATTTGAGCAAAGACCTGAAGGATATATGGGAGCAAGCCCTGTGTTTAGCTGGGAAGGGAGATCTTGGAGGATTATAGGAAGAGCAAGGAAGCTAGTGTGGCTGGAGCTGAAGGAATGATCGGGAAAGCAGCAGGCATAAAGCCAGAGAAGTTAACCGGAGGCTGGATGGTGCAAGACTTTACAAGTGATTTTAAAGATTCAGGGTTTTATTCATTAGTTTTGTAAGGCATGGATATTTTAGCTCTCCAATCACATAAACTTTGGGATTCTTTACTTGAAAGGAATAAACTGCCTAGCCTTTTAATCAACATGAGAAGTACAATCACCCCATTGGAGACTACCAGACTGACCTCAAAGCTTCACCATCATAATTCCAGGCTGGCCCCAGAGAGAGGAATACCAAAACTGTGCTCTAAATGATCTTAACTACTTTAACAGGGAGAATCAAAAAATAAATCTCTATTTTTGATCTCTGCAGATTGACAAAATCTGTGCTGCATTTTGAGTAAAGGGATTTCATCTGAGGTGAAAATGACTCCACAGAGAAAGCAATTCTCTCTCAAATAGGGGTTGTCACTGGGTCCAGAGGATGTATGCCTTGCTTTCTGAAAGCCTTTCATTACCAAATAATAAAAAGGTACCTGAAATTGTTCAGCTGGACATAACTCTCAGATCTAAATTCATTTGAACAGATGTGCCTGGAGACACATTCCTTCATTGCATGGTGTCCCAGACACTGGGAGTCAGCAGTGAACACAGCAGACACAGACCCCGCTGTGTGGAGCTCCCTTTACAGTATGGGGGGAGGGGAGACAAGGTGAAAACCTAAATAATGAAAAGAAGCCAGCCTTGCAAAAATCTGGATTCAGATGGTTTTATGGTCCAAAATAGCCTTTAAGATTTACATTGTGATCTATGGTTTTTATTTCTGCTGCACATATATTGAGTTTTTATCCTCACAATAATACTATAGAAAATATACAGCTGATATTAGAAAAACCAGGGTTCAGAGAGATATAAGGGTTTGCCAAACACGAGATTAGTAGATGGGCCCTTGGCAGCAATTCCTTCTTGGCCCAGTTTGTCGCTATTGTGATTCCAGAGAAAATGGCCCATGCAATGCAGTTTGCCCCACTTTCCACCCCAAGATACTTACTGAATTTTCAAAGTTTCACCTGAGGTCCAGCACAGTAGCAGCAGCTGGGAACTTGTTAGAAATGCAGAAACTCAGACCCCCTGCAGACCTACTGAATCTGAATCTGCATTTAACAAGGTTATCAGTTTAGTTGTGTGTACACTTTCAAGATTGAGAAGCACAACTGAAAAACACTGAAGGGTTTTAAGCATGTGGATGACGTAATCAGCTTTGTTTCAGCAGCTGCCATGTGAATATTTCTGAATGTTCCCCATACCATGTTTTCCATATCTACAAACTCTCTCTGTTGTTCATGCCCCAGCTTGAATCTACCTCACCCTTGAAACCATTTAGCACCAACCTGAAATGATCACTTCCTTCTCTGATCTCTTAGAACTCAAAAGGATGATTTAACATTTAATAGTATCCCTGACTTTTCATAGGCCATAAGCTGTTCAAAGATAAGAACTATTTGTACATCTTTTGTATTCCCACACAACCTAACAAGCAATATGTGGAGCAAATGTACTACAAAAGAAACTGCCAGTTAAATAATTGACCTTGGCCCAGTGCGCGCAGAGCAGGGAGAAGTCCAGCAGGGGAGGTAGAAGCTCTGCAGAGACCACACACCTCGCGGTGCTGCCGCCGTGTGATCCAGCAGGTAGGCCTCACCACTGCCACCCGTCTCCATCCCCAGCCTGGCCCAGAATGCATGGAGCAAGGAGACGACCAGCAGAGGCAGCGGAAGCTCAGCAGAGACCACACACCCTGTGGTGCCACCGCATGACCCAGCAGCCCAGCCGAGTGCATGCTGACCAGAGAGGTGGCTCCCCAGAGAGGCCCAAGACCCGAGACAAACACACACATAAGGCACTAGTGGCCAACTGAGCAGACACTGAGGTAGCCAAACCAAATTGGCAACCCCAGCAGCATCCTAGCCAGACAATAGTGTAAAACCTGTGGACTGTGAAACCCCCTGCCACAATGACTAAACACAAAAGGAAAGATACCAGAAATATGAAAAACAAGAAAGTACACCACCAAAGGGTGATAACTCTCAAGCTCTAGATCTTATAGAACAAGAAGCCCTTGAAATATCTGACAAGGAATTTCGAATGATAATTCTAAGGAAACTGAATGAGATACAAGAAAACTCAGCTAGACAACATGATGAAATGAGGAAAAGTATACAGGACCTGAAAGAAGAAATGTACAAGGAAATCAATGCCCTGAAAAAGAATGTAGCAGAGCTTGCTGAAGAATTCGTTCAATGAAAGAAAAAAACACAACAGAGAGTTTAACCAGCAGGCTTGCAGAAGCAGAAAAGAGAACTTCTGACCTTGAAGATGGGCTGTTTGAAATAACACAGGCAGACAAAAAAAAAAAAAGAAAAAGAAAAAAGAATTAAAGGCATTGAAGAAAATCTGAGAGAGATATCAGACAACCTTAAGCACTCAAATATCTGAGTCATGGGTATTCGAGAAGGGGAGGAAAAAGGAGATTGCGTTGAAAACATATAAAACAAAATAGTGGCAGAAAGCATCCCAGTTATTGGAAAAGACACAGATCTTCAGATTCAGGAAGCTCAAAGATCCCCAAATGTATTCAACCCAAAAAGGTCTTCTCCAAGACATGCTACAGTCAAATTGGCAAAATTCAAAGACAAGAGAGAATATTAAAAGCTGCAAGAGAGAAGCGTCAAATCACCTATAAGGGAGCCCCAATCAGACTGAAATCAGACTTTTCATCACAAACTCTAAAAGCCAGAAAGGAATGGGATGATATATTCAAAATACTAAAAGACAGAGATTGCCAGGCAAGAATACTCTACCCTGCAAGGCTATCCTTCTGAAATGAAGGGCAAATAGTATATTTCTCAGACAGACAAAAACTGCAAAAGTTCACTACCACACGACCACCCTTACAAGAAATTCTCAAGGGAGTACTGGGTTTGGTAACTGAAAAATAACTACCACTGCCATAAAAACCCAAGAAAAATCAAAACCCACTAGTATAATAAAAATGGCATTCATGAAGAGAAAACAAACAAACAAAAAGGCTATCTACAACGCAAGGAACCAACAAATACAAAGGACAAACAGTAAATCAGAAAGAAAGGAACAAAAGACACCTAAGACATTCAAGCAATAATCAATAAAATGCTAGGATTAAATCAACACTTTTCAATAACAACTCTTAATGTAAAAGGCTTAAATTCGCCAATCAAAAGACACAGACTGGCTGACTGGATTAAAAAGGAGGACCCAACTATATGCTGCCTTCAAGAGACCCACCTCACCCACAAAGACTCACATAGACTAAGACTGAAAGGATGGAAAAAGATTTACCATGCAAACAGAATGGAAATCATCAAGTCAAAGGCATAACTGTTCCCTGTGAAACAAGTCAGGCACAGAAGGAGAAATATCACATGTTCTCACTTATTTGTGGGAGCTAAAAATAAATAAATAAATACACAAAAAAAGGGGAGGGGAGGGAAGAAGACACAACAATTACAATTCCTTGAAGTTGATATGACAAGTGAACAGAAAGGAGGTTGTTGGGAGGGAGGGGGGAGAGGCAGGAGGGAGGGAGATTTTGGTCATGGGCCACAATAATCAACCACATTGCATACTGACAAGATAAAATAAAATTTGGAAGAAAAATAAATAAATAAAATAAATAAATAATTGACCTTGGTAATTTAAACTGGGGATATTGAGTTGTTTATTGTGGCACTGGTATTGCCTAAGGGGGACATAGTTTTATATCCCACAGAAGCCAATTACCATTGGGCTGAAGAATTCTCTAAAAAGTATACCTTCAAGCCACGCATTCTCTTGGCTGCAAGACAACTGGGTCAGAATTGCATGGCCTAGGACAAACTTATTTAAAGTTTGGAGGAAAAAACAACTCTGAGCAAGGGCATCATCTTTAGATATTCTCTCAACTATTGCAAGTCTGATATTCAGAAATATATATTAAAATGTTGTTCCTCCATATCAAGAGGCACAATTCCAAACCAAGGCCCACAGGTATAGACTCAGGCTGGGTTTACCAGAGACCTTTGTGGGAGTTTTTTATGCTCTCATTAACTGGATACCTGAGAAGGTATCCAGTCTCCCAGGGTCAGCTCCAGTTTACTTCTGGTTGAGGGCCTAAGATAACGCCAGAGGTTCACTCATACAACCTCGGGTCACTCTGCATAAGAATGAACGTAAGCTCCTACTTCTCCAGGACAATCTTCAGACTGGAAATACCCAAGATTCCAGAAACTTACTGACTCCCTTTCTCTGGAGAGGCATGGGTCCAGGGTGATGTATCAGAGCCAAGGATCTGGGTGGCAGGACTAGGAATGGGGTAGAACAATGCTGGCCCATGGGCTGTGGAATAAAGAATCAAAGAAGGAAGAGCCGAAAGAGACATTGTCTAAGGGCAAAATCAGAATCAAGTGGAAAGACTGTCCAGTACAAATGATCTAGGTAGTTACAGAAGTAAGAAACTGGAACCATCAAAGTAGAGCAAGCACATAACTAAGGTAAGATGGCAGGCAGAGCCAGAAGTGATCCTCAGAGGTGTGGGAATGTAACTATAGGACTTTATGGGATGCAAGAGACCTTTCCTGGAGGAGAAGCTGTTATAAACACTCTGCATATTGATACAGTAGGAGTTTGGTCTAAGTTGAATATATATTTCATGTAGTGTTATAGGACAAAAGATAGAGAGAAAAACAGTGTATTTAATCCATAGTTTTCTCTGCATAATGCACACCACAATTTTTTTAAAAACTTTTTTATAAATGATTTTGGGTAGGTTTAGATTCATTAACTTTTGAAAGGAAAACAGCTTTAAATTCTCTTCCCTGGCTAACTAAGCCCTTCCGCATGCTCATCTAGAATGAGGACTGGCATAAAATACAGTGAAATCCCATTAGAATTGAGCCTGGCAGTCACAATTCAATTTAATGCCTAAATATTATCAGGTTTTCTTGAAAGAAATGCCATTAGGGAGGCATTAGAAAAGCAATGGGTTAGCATTCCAGAAATTGTCTATGCAAATGGTACCATAAATTATAGTAATGGAATAAAAGTTCACTTTGATTGAGCACTTATACCAGGCCTCAGATCTCTAAGCAGATGATCTCATTGTTTCCTTAGAAAACTCTTTTAAGATAAATGTCAATATATTCCCCATTTCACAGATGAGGAAACTGAGGAGCCAAAAGGCAGATTCACACAGAGCCAATCGGACTCCGCTTTTAGCCACCGCAGGGGAGAGCTCCCCACCATGCTGTGCGCTCAGCAGCCTTTAGAACCTGTCTTCTGGAATGATCACGTGGTAATGTAAAAGACCAGCATTATCAGTAAAAAAAATGTTTAAGAAACTTCCATTTTATGAACAGTTCTACTAAAATAAAGTATTTTAATTTGATTTTCAAACTTTTCAAATATCAATGACAGCTTTTTTTCCTTGCAAATTCAGTCTTAGTGCCGCAAGTTGCTTTGTTTTGCTTTTACAATGTACATGGGCCTAAATGTTTCTCCAAATGCAACATCTCATTGATTACCTTTAGATATCTTCCTGTAAAAAAAAAAAAAAACACTAAAAGATTCCAATGCCACTGAATTTAATTATGCAATGATTTACAGTACATTTCAGCATTTTAGCCCACACAGTTTCTATGTGAATGTTTCAGACTGGAGTATGATAAAATCTCAATGAAAAATGAAGATGAATGTTCTGAAAATATAGTAATTAATTGATGGAAACATGGTAAGTGATAACTGAAGAAACTCTTAAAACTGAGGACTTTTAATGCCTGCTTCAAGAAATAGTTCACTTTGATTGAGCACTTATACCAGGCCTCAGATCTCTAAGCAGATGATCTCATTGTTTCCTTAGAAAACTCTTTTAAGATAAATGTCAATATATTCCCCATTTCACAGATGAGGAAACTGAGGAGCCAAAAGGCAGATTCACACAGAGCCAATCGGACTCCGCTTTTAGCCACCGCAGGGGAGAGCTCCCCACCATGCTGTGCGCTCAGCAGCCTTTAGAACCTGTCTTCTGGAATGATCACGTGGTAATGTAAAAGACCAGCATTATCAGTAAAAAAAATGTTTAAGAAACTTCCATTTTATGAACAGTTCTACTAAAATAAAGTATTTTAATTTGATTTTCAAACTTTTCAAATATCAATGACAGCTTTTTTTCCTTGCAAATTCAGTCTTAGTGCCGCAAGTTGCTTTGTTTTGCTTTTACAATGTACATGGGCCTAAATGTTTCTCCAAATGCAACATCTCATTGATTACCTTTAGATATCTTCCTGTAAAAAAAAAAAAAAACACTAAAAGATTCCAATGCCACTGAATTTAATTATGCAATGATTTACAGTACATTTCAGCATTTTAGCCCACACAGTTTCTATGTGAATGTTTCAGACTGGAGTATGATAAAATCTCAATGAAAAATGAAGATGAATGTTCTGAAAATATAGTAATTAATTGATGGAAACATGGTAAGTGATAACTGAAGAAACTCTTAAAACTGAGGACTTTTAATGCCTGCTTCAAGAAATTTATAGGAAAAAAGGGTTGACTAAAATACACGTTATTCACTAAAGAGAATGACTGTTTTTTTTTTTTTTTTTGTCTTTTTGTCTTTTTTCCATGTCCGGCAACGGATTGCAACCCTCAGTGTTGCCCCCGCACTGGACCGGGGACCGGCAACGGGATCGCAAGCCTCGGTGTTGCTCCCACGCCTCGCTCAGCCAGTGAGCGGGAACCGGTCTGTATATGGGATCCGAACCCTCGGACGGGAGCGCCGCCGCGCTTCCCAAGCAGCGCACTATCCAGTGCGCCACTGGGCCGGCCCGAGAATGACTGTTTTTTAGGAGTATATTTATGTTTATTTATTTAAGTTATCCTCAAGAAATCTGGGGACTATGAAATTCTGTATACCTATTTTTATTTACACATCTAGTTGCCAGAATAAAAAGAAAGCTACTTTAAAATGTCTTTGTCTAATTTCTTGCAAATCAAACTCCCTTTACTTTTATAATACATATTTTACAGCCTGTTTTGTTATTTCCATAAACTCTAAATGCAAGAGAAATATGGATCACTTAATAGGGATTTTGACAGTAAGTATGTGTATGAAGCATCTAGAATATATTACTGAGCTTTCAAGGTGAATTAACTGTTGTTACTGAGCAACAGTTACACTCTTTGTACTTTTAGACACAACATCAAAGAAGCTGTGTAATGCATATTGTTATCTCATTTTACAGATGAGAAAGTTAAGTACCTTACCCAAAGTTACATGGCTAGTAAACAAAAACTCAAATTACCATTTGCCTTATACTTCTTCATATCCTAAACATTTTTGCATTCCCTTCGACAAGAAGAAATCTCTGTACCAAATAGATCTATAAGAATTTGAACTAAAGTGAGAATGGGGTCAGAATAAGTAATAATGATTATAATGATTTTGATGTTATTTAGAAGCTTATTATGTGCTAGATCTTATGTTAACCATTTAATATATATCATCTCATTTAATCTTTTTTCTTTATTTTATTGTTTATGAACATTCATGGAGTACAAAGGTGATTATCACTATTTGTGCCCAAGATGTGATGGCCAGATCCATACAGCATGCATATTACCACGAATTGTAATTACATCCTGTGTCCCCTACCCAATTCATCCCTGACCTCCCTCCCCATCCCTCTTTCCCCCACTCCACTTTGTATCCCTAGGTGTGCTCTCTCCCTCTGCAAGTCCAACACACCACTGTGGTCTTTCTTTCCCTCCTTCTTTCTCTCTTTGCTCCCAATTATGAGTGAATACATGCTATGTTTTTCCCTCTGTGTTTTGCTTATTTCAGCCAACATAAGTTTTTCCAAGTTCATCCATGTTGTTGAAAATAGGAGAATTTCATTCTTTACTATGGCAGAGTAGTATTCCATGGTGTATATATACCACATTTTCCTCATCCAATCATCCATCAATGGACATTTAGGTTGGTTCCATGTCTCGGCTTTTGTAAACAGAGCTGCAATGAACATGGGAGTGCAGGTATCCCTTTGACATGATGATTTCCATTCCTCTGGGTATATACCCAGAAGTGGGATTGCTGGATCGTATGGAAGATCTATCTGTAGTTGTTTGAGAAACCTCCATACTGTTTTCCATAGTGGTTGTACTAATTTACAGTCCCACCAATAGTTTAATTAATCTTAAGAATGTCATATACAATAAGTAGTTTTACTGCCCCACTTTACAAACAGAGACAAAAAAAAGTTAAGAAATTTGTTTTACTCCAAAGTTAATTATCTTAAACACAGTGCTGTATCATCTATCCAAGATTAAATATGAAAATGTGCAGGAAAGTTTTGTCAAATTTAATTTTATATCATGTACTAAAAACTCATTAAAATTATAGTTGTGAAGCTTATATAATAACATGGAAAATGCTTGTGTATAATAGGGTTAAAAGGAGGGTATACTTATTTAAATGAACTATATTATCATAACTATGTAAAAACAATATTAATGAAAGATTAGAATGCTAAAATGTTGAAAAATACTATAAATCACTGCATGCTGATTAAATTCAGTGCCCTCAGTGAGGGACCTATGAATATGATAAATTTTTCTCCTATGATTGTATTATATTATATGGCAAAGGGGTTTTTGCGGACATAATTAAGGTTTCCAATCAGTTGAGCTCATCAAAAAGATTAGTCTAATTCATTCTGATCAGACAAACTCTGAAAAGGGGCTCTAGAGGTAAGAGATAGAAGTCAGAGAGAGGCTCCTGGTGGCCTGGGAAGAAAGCAGACTCTCCTGTTGAGAACTGCCTGTGGAGCCCTTGTGGTATTATCCAGGAGCCAAAAGTAGTCTCCAGTTGATAGTAAGAAAATGGGGATCTTGGTCATATGGTCATAGGGAATTGAAGTATGACAACAACCTGAATGAGCCTGGACAAAGGACTTGAGCCCAAGATGAAAACTATAGCTCTGGCCAAAACCTTGATTGCAGCCATCTGAGACATGAATAGAGGAGCAGCTAAACTGTGCATGGACCCAGGACTGTTTCAGTTTTCTCATCTGAAAATGGGCTTAAAAATACTACACGCATTGTAGGGTTGTATATTAGTTAGTTTCTGTTGTTTATAACAAAATACTTGGAACTGGGTACTTGGTAAGAAAATGAAATTTATTGCTGATGGTTCTGAGACTGGGAAGTCCAAAGCCCAGGGAACACTGGAACTGGGTATTTTCTAAGAAAATGAAATTTACTGCTTATGGTTCTGAGACTGGGAACTCCAAAATCTAGGGAACACATCTGGTGATGATCTTGGTGGTGGTGACAATGACCCAGGGGTCTTACACTGCAGAAAATGGTGGAGCAGAGAGAGTGAACTTCTTTTAAAGCCCAGAACCGCACCCCAACCACCATTATTAATCCATTCACTATGGCATGATCTTACAGTCTAATCACCTCTTCAAGGTCCAACCTTTCAATTACCATAATAGGATTTCCCACCCTCAACAATTACAGTGGGGATTAAGTTTGGGGAGGACATTCAACCCAAGGCATTCCACCCCTGGCCCCCCCAAACTCATGTCCTTTTCACACACAAATACATTCATTTCACCCCCAACATCTTAAATTGTTTCAACCCAAAAGTTCAAAGTTCAAAGTCCCTTCTGTGAAACCAAACAAGTTATCTCCTTCCAAAATACAATGGTGGAACACACATAGGGTACATATTCCCATTCAAAAAGGGAGAAATAGGCCAAAAGAATGGTGTGACAGGTCCCAAACAAGTCTGAAACCCAGCAGGGCAGGAATCAAATCTCAAAGAGGATGAATCATGAACATTCACTCCATGTTTGACCTCCTCTACACACTGGTGTGGGGGTTGGGTCCCAAAGTCCTTGAGCAGCTCTGCTTCTGTGGCTTTCCTGGTCTCTAGCAATGCTTAATTCTCCCAGGCTAGGAGCTCCACAATTCTGTAGTCTCCATGGCGGTCCTGCTCTCATGGCTCCACTAAGCATGTACCTGGTGGGATTTCTCTGCTGCAACTCCAATCCAACATTTCCATTAGGCTTGCTCTAGTGAAGGTGTTCCAGAGTGACTCTGCCCCTATAACAGATCTCTTCCTGGGTCACCAGGTTTTCCCACACATCTGTTGAAATTGGGGTGGAGGCTCCAAAGCCTTCAGAGCTCTGGCATTCTGCAAGCCTGCAGACCTAACACCACGTGGATGCTGCCAAGGCTTCCAGTTTGCATCTTCCAAAGCTGTGCATCCAGCCCACTTGGGGCCAATCTAGCCATAGTTGGAGTTCCAAAGCAGCTGGGGTGCTGATGCTGGAAGCAGCTTCCCAAGGTGGCCCTGGGCAGTGAGCCCAAAGAGACTGCCTCATGCCTGTTCCCCAAGACCATTCTGTCTTCTCGGGCTCTTGGAAGACGCAGCCTCCAAGATCTCTGAAATGCCTTCAAGATCTTTTTTCCCTTCTCTTGATAATCCTTTTCTTCTGTACTTGTATTCTTAGCAAAGATTCCCTAGGCTTCACCCTTGCTTTTGTGACCAGGCTAAAAATTTTCTAATTTTTTGCCCTCTACTTCCCTTTTAATTATACATTCTGGTTTTATGTCATGCCTTTTCTGCCATAACTCAGTGTAGGCTGATGCAAGTAGCCATGCAGCTTCCTGCATGTTTTGCTGCTTAGAAACTTCTTCCACCAAATACCCTGGGTCAGCACCTTGAAGCTCTACATTCCATAAAACTTTGGGGCAGGAAGAGAATGCAGCCAAGTTCTTTGCCAGTTCATAGCAAGAGTGATCTTTGCTCCAGTTTCCAGTAAGTCCCTTCTCATTTACATCTGAGATTTTTCTCAGAATGACCTTTACTGCCCATAGTTCTATCAGCGTTCTGCTCGCCTTCATTTAACCAGTTAAGAAATTTCAAACTTTCTCTGGTTTTCTCATCTTCTACACTCCCACCAGCAGCTAGGCTTTTTCTAGTGTGCTCCTTCAAATTCTTCCAGCCTTTGCCCATTACCCAGTTTCAAAGCTGCTTCCACATTTTCAAGTATCTGTTATAAGCAACAACCCATTTCTCTGGTACCAATTTCCTGTATCAGTCTGTTTCTTTTGCTTATAACAAAATACCTGGAACTGGGTAATTTATAAAGAAAATGAAATTTTTTGCTTATACTTCTGACACTGGGAAGTCCAGGGAACACATCTGGTGAGATTCTTAGTGGTAGCAATAGTGACCCAGAGGTCTCACATGGCAGAAAATGGCAGGGAAGAGAGAGTGAACTTCTCATGTGCTCTTCTTTTAAAGCCCTCAGAACCATGCCCCTGACCACCAATAATCCATTCACTGTGGCACGGTCCTACAATCTAATCACCTCTTCAAGGCCCCACCTTTCATTTACCATAATAGGATTTCCCACCCTCAACAATTACAGTGGGGATTAAGTTTTGAGGAGACATTCAACCCAAGGCAAATTGTTAAGAGGATTGAGTTGATCATGTAAATTGGTTGAAACAATAAGTTTTAGTTATCTATTGTTATGTAACAAATTGCCCCCAAATTTAGCAACTTGTAACAACAAACAAATGTTTATCTTCTCACAGTTTCTAGGTCAGGAATCCAGGTGCAGTTTATCTGGGTCCTACAGCTCAGGGTCTCTCCCATCACTGCAATCAAGGTGCTGGTCAGAGCTGTGGTCAAGTTTCACTGTGGAAGTATCAGCTGTCAAGTTCACCAACATGGTCTACTACTTCATTTTGTACTACTAGCCTCCATAACTGTGAGAATAAATGGATTCAGTTCCTCTTGGAATGTTAGACTGAGGACCCTATTCAGTGCTGGCTGTTGGCAGGAGGACACTCTTGGTTTCTTGTCACATGGAACTCTCCATAGAATAGCTCACTACATGGCAGGTAGCTTCATCAGAGCAAGCAAGCAAGCGAGNCCTTTCATTTACCATAATAGGATTTCCCACCCTCAACAATTACAGTGGGGATTAAGTTTTGGGGAGACATTCAACCCAAGGCAAATTGTTAAGAGGATTGAGTTGATCATGTGAATTGGTTGAAACAATAAGTTTTAGTTATCTATTGTTATGTAACAAATTGCCCCCAAATTTAGCAACTTGTGACAACAAACAAATGTTTATCTCACAGTTTCTAGGTCAGGAATCCAGATGCAGTTTATCTGGGTCCTACAGCTTAGGGTCTCTCCCATCACTGCAATCAAGGTGCTGGTCAGAGCTGTGGTCAAGTTTCACTGTGGAAGTATCAGCTGTCAAGTTCACTAACATGGTCTACTACTTCATTTTGTACTACTAGCCTCCATAACTGTGAGAATAAATGGATTCAGTTCCTCTCGGAATGTTAGACTGAGGACCCTATTCAGTGCTGGCTGTTGGCAGGAGGACACTCTTTGTTTCTTGTCACATGGACCTCTCCATAGAATAGCTCACTACATGGCAGGTAGCTTCATCAGAGCAAGCAAGCAAGCGAGTGTGAGCAAGATGGAAGTCACATTCTTTTTGTAACCTAATCTCAGAAGTGACATCCAATCACTTTGTTGTATTCTAATCATTAAGAGCAGGTCACTAAGTTTAGGCCGCAGACAAAGGAAGAGATTACACAAGGGCATGAATGCCAGGAGTCGGGAATCAGTGAAAGCCATCAAAAAGGCTGCCTACCACCAGATGTCTGAAACAGTAGCAATCAGTAAATATTTGCCATTAAGTGCTTTAAGAGTAAGCTAAGCACAAATAATAATTATCATAATAATAGCACAATTTTTGTTGGTGGGCTTAAGAAACCATTTTAATGAATGTTTATTGAGTACAATGTGCCAGACGCTATCCTGAAAAGTAAGGTTACAAAAGTGAATGGGGCATGGATACTTACCTTTCAGAGAGCTAATGATTTAGTGCAGGAGAAAAACAAGCACTCAAAAATGCCATTTGGTTTGATGGAAGTAGATATAAGATTCATCAGGGATACAAAAAAGAGAGTGGATGGTCATCTTGAGGATGGCATGATATTTGACTAAGTTTTGAAAAATAAATAGATACTGACAAGTTGGGGAAAGAGCATTCCAGGGAGAAGGAAAAGTGTAGATAAACTGTTTACCATCAGTT
>NW_007740639.1:28870-29131 GCF_000696425.1 Galeopterus variegatus | reverse complement strand
GCTAGAACCAGTCACACAACCCAACCAACTTCAAGGAAGGCTGGGAATTAGTGGGGAGTACATGGGCTATTTGTTGGGTATTCTCCCTGCCTACAACCCCATTCCATGCCATTATCTAGGCCACAGTTCATACCACACAGCATTGCAAACATTGGCTTAGCCATCTTTCTTCCTCACTAGATGAAAAGTGCCCTAAGGTCGTGTCTGCACTGTATTTGTTTTTGCACACAGAGCTCCCAGCAGCTTCCCTTTCACACTGCA
>NW_007740639.1:22454-26891 GCF_000696425.1 Galeopterus variegatus | reverse complement strand
GTGTGTGTGTGTGTCTGAGTGAGAGTGTGAGTGTGTGAGTTTCTGTATGTGTGTATGTGTGTCTGTACGTGTATATGTGTGCATGCATGCGAGTGCGTGTGTGTGCGTGAATGTGTTAGGAGAATCAGCAGGGAGGGAGCAGAGGGAGGAGCACAGTAAAGTCAGGTGGACAAGGAGCATGGCGATGGCATCAAGGGAAGTGTGCTGACGCCGCTGTCACTGACGTTCTAGTGGGACACGGCTGTACATCACATTGCCAGCATTCAGGAAGGGGGCCGTGGGCAATCTTCATATTCACCGATTACATTCATGCCTTGTTTCTTCCATCTGCCATTAAGTTTAATTATTTATTAAGCTCATGAAATTGGGCTTTAAGTACACACTGTTGCAGACAGCTTCAAGTGGTACCTATATTCTTTGGTCTTTCCATGAAGTGTGCATTTGAAGGCAAGCTTAGGTTGACAGGATCTCTGGGCTCCCAGAAAGTTTGACTGCTTCATGCCAAATAACAGACTTTCACTCCATCAAAGGCCAAATAACAGACTTTCACTCCATCAAAGGGTCTAAAGCGGCTGAAATATCAAGAGTCTTGGAGACAGAATCACAAGAACATTCTGAAGTCATGCTTCTACTTGATAACAACATTCTGTGTGTGCTAATGAGCATCGACTCAAGAAAGGGAAGCTACCAGAACTTTGGAAGGGACAGTTGAACAAAAGGGAATTTGGAGTTTTGCCCAAGAAATATTAACTGAATACATTTGTTTGTTTCTTTTCATAAAGTATTTATTTCCACTAAAAGTTCATGGATATCAAAAGTTTGTTTCCTAAGAGATTGCTTTTTCTGGTGGCTGATACTCCTACAAATTCATTTGTTGGTTTTTGAAATTTTAAAAACCAGTAGATCAAGCAGCCCACTAGGACTTGCCACTCTTAATCAACAATTCCTTTGCTAAAAAATGTTTGAAATGCCTTGATTTGGGATTTTTCAGATTGGCTCATTCGCAACACGAAGGCAGCATGCCTATGAGATAATTAACTTTTACTTGCAATTACCCTTGCAGTTTAAAGAAGTGTCATTGATGCTAACGTAATGCTTCTAAATGTTTTCAAGGTATGGAAAAGACTAGTTAGAAATGAAGAGTTGACCCTTTCTGAAAACCTGAATAACCAGAGGTTCCATAACCATCGGTGACAGCAACGGGTCCATTTTTCAGGAGGCCGTTGACGTTGCTGCAGATCCTGGGGCGTGACTGCAAACAGGATCCTAATGAGCCGGGGAGGTCTGCAGCTTCCTCTCAGCGATGAGCTGGCAAGGGACAGGGGACCCAGGCTGTATAAGAGCGGGAGCAAAGCCCCTGCTTGCAGGCCTTACTGCTTTTAACCCTTGTTGAAGAAATGGGTCTGAAAGTTTTTCTGTCTGCTGTCTTAGGATTTGGTGTGGGGGTGGAAGCTGGAAGGTCATATGGAGTGGGCAGAAAAGACATAATTAAAACGATTCATTTCATTAAAAAAAAAAAAATCTGCTCTATCTTCCCAGCGGGCTTTGATCTCTTTGTTAGGGTGTATTTACAAAGTTCTCTTGAAATGTCATTCAGGAAGTGCCACTCCAGTGGCCTAGCAGAAAAAGAGGAAAGGATAGTTAGGGAATAAGAGACAGTGGAAAAATTAAAACAAACTTTTTTAAAAAGTAATATTTAAATACAAGCATCTTAGTTAGTGTTTGCTCAATCCTAAGAACTTTTTTCTGGATTACAATCAAATTATCTCCTATAAACAAGGTAAGATTTCAAAGAATTACTAATTTTTTATTAAAATATGTTTGATCTTTCTGTTTTACTAACATGTTAAAAAAGAGCCTGCACCCTAGGGGAGCTTATTTGTACCTAAAAGGAAGAAAAGGGGCAATCATAAAATAATAATGCCCATAATTAAAATAAGTGTAAACATACATTTGGTAAAATGCCGATGTATGAATAAATAGCTAGTGCACTGTGTGATTTTGTTTTCAGCTAATGGAAGCCAACCTTCAATTTGATTTTTTTATTCCTTTTTATGCCTCTGAATAACCTTCCTCTTCCCCCTAAGATCTCCTGTGGCCATCAGAGGAGGTGTGGTGTCTATGTGACATCGGCACAACAGGAGAAAGGACGGCTGGTGCTGCAAAGACCACATTTGTGGGAGCTAATTTTTAAAAATGCACACACAGCTTGGATGCACATTTAATGTAACTATAATCATCAAAAAGACATACTGCAATGCTTCTATCCTTCATTCATAAAAGCTAGGTCTTTAAAAGCCAGGCATTTCAAGAGCGTGGGGAGTAATATTGGCATACACTGATTGAAAAACTGTGGATTATTTTTATTCTCTGGAACCAAATGAATGCAAAGCAAAAGCATTTTTAACAATTCAAAATTGTGAGTTGGGTCTTTGGGTAATTAATCAGGATATAGTCAACCTGCTTGTCTTCATTAAAACTTGTTGACCAGGAAAAGTAAGGAAGAGATCATCTTTTTATAATGAATTTGAGATTTGTTTTCCAGAGTTTATCTGTATTGTACACTCTGGCTGAAATATGGATTCAAACTCAAAAGTAGATAAATAACAGCATAACTCACTTGCAACGTTTTCAATTATGACTATAAATAGACACTCGAGTAAATCAAATATCTTGCCTAGAGTTTCTCTGTATTACATAAAAAGAATAAAATTTCTTTTTCCCAAAGAAAATAATGTTCTGTCATATAATCAATGTACTTAATAACTGAGTAAATTGGAATCATTTCCTTCCCAACATCGATAATGTTATTTGTCTGACTCTAATGAATGTGGCATCATATAAAATTCTATTGATCACTAAAACCAAAAAAGATGGGCAAGAAAAAATCACTTTCATCCTTTTAAAAAATAAATATAGGAAGAATTTAAACATAGCCTGTTAAAACTTTTGTAAAACTTTTTTTTGTTATTAGGAAATAGCTGGATTATTATATTTTAAATAATCAGAATTTTTATAATTAATTCACTTTTTAATGTGACAATGAAAGTTCCAAATATGTTTGTAGAAATAATTCTACTAGAATTTATACATATGACAGAAATACACATGCATATTTCAACTTTGTCTTTGGTCATAAAAAATAACTAACATAATCTGAAATATTCAGAAACATCAAATCCCTGTGTTGAAAGTGAATAATAACATTTTACGTATTTCTTATGTGGGTGCCAACATTTCACACTACCGGTATCAAAAAAATGTAAACCAATACTTAAGCATGTTCAGTACCACGATAATATAAGGCACTGCAGTAATTTAAAACAACTTAGTGAGGAAGAAAGAGAAGTTTAAGAGAAGAACGGCATCTTACATACCTCAAAGATGGTCTTAATTTATAATCTGAAGGGTTTTATTATAACATAATCAAGCTGCATAATCCCCACGTTGAAATTAAAACTGCTGTTCAGGGTACGTATTGTAAATCTATGACATCAAAGACTGTGATTTTGAGGAAAATTATTCTTTCGAAAGAAAATACCCTATACTTGTCTAAAAATAAATTTTCAGAAGGGAATGAAGACAGTGTTCCATTGTTGGCTGGGAATCGTTTCAAAGGAATGGTGTCCTGAATAGTAACATCATCTCACATATTCCCAAGATGCAGGCAATTACTTGGAGAGAAGAGCTGGAATTGTAAGGTCTCCAGGGCTTACTTAGATAATGACATAAAATAAATTGCAACAATTACCCATGTGTTTTTCTAGGAGACATGCTATTTAAACCTTATCTAGGACCTGAAGAAGGAAAGGCAGAGGACTGTCCACTTTATGAAATTGCTATTCAAGAGTGACCTAGAGTTGAAGACAAGGTTAATTATTGGTTTTTAGCTGAAGTATCATTCTAGTTTAACATCAGTGCCCAGGTCTTAAATATTGAAGCAAGTCACATTCTTCAGGGACAATTGCCTTTGAATGAAGAATGACAGGGCTCTGGTCTTCGCTGACCCTCACAACTCCTGCAGCGTAATCCATGGCAACTCGGTTACTACAGCAACCCAGGAACACGCACGAAAACAGGATAAGACCATGAAATTTGATGTCATACTTTCATAAGATATAAATTGCAAATGGTATTCCAAAGTAGATTTGTTAAGTGTGTGATCTAAATTATAAATTAGTTGGAAGTGAATATGGAGCTTTCATTGAGACTAACAATTAAGGATCCTGTATTCATGGGTTCAGCCACTTTTTTGATCGTGTACTATGTGTGACACACCAGGATAAATAAGACAGCCTCCGAAGCTCTTTTCTTTCTCTCACCCTCACCCACTTCAACTAGAAGCTCACAGTTAGTTCACTGCTTTTCTTACAGGCTTTTTTTTTTTTTTTTTGCTACAAAATAGACTTGGTATTTTTTTTTTTTTTATCTTTTTGT
>NW_007740639.1:17936-22072 GCF_000696425.1 Galeopterus variegatus | reverse complement strand
CAGTTAGTTCACTGCTTTTCTTACAGGCTTTTTTTTTTTTTTTTTCTCACAAAATAAATTTGGTTTTTTTTTTTTTTTTGCTACAAAATAGACTTGGTATTTTTTTTTTTTTTTGTCTTTTTGTCTTTTTTCGTGACCGGCAACGGGATCGCCACCCTCGGTGTTGCCCCCGCTCCTCGCTCCCCCAGTGAGCGGCCGGTCTGTATGTGGGATCCGAACCCTGGGTGGGAGCGCCGCCGCGCTCCCAAGCGGCGCACTGTAGCAGTGTGCCACTGGGCCGGCCCTAGACTTGGTATTTTAAAATGTTTCCATTGGCTTGGTCAGCATAAAATCCATAACCAGATGTCATTAGGCATAGAAATTACACAGATAGCTGCCATACCTGCAAGTTCCTTTCTGTAATAGAGGTCAGCTCTCAGTCTTACTCTCCCACCTCGGAAAATTGGCTTTAGCGTTTTTGTCTTGGGGCCCCCCTCTAGAAAATGCTGTTGGTGTTTGGGTTTTTGAATATTTGCAGTGACTTTCATCCAAGTTCCTCTAGTGTTTCATCACCATCCCACATTTGTTTTTTTGTTTTGGGGGGTTTTTTTTAATTTAATTTTATTTTATCAATATACAATGTGGTTGATTATTATGGCCCATTACCGAAACCTCCCTCCCAATTTGAACAAGGAAGTGAGAAAGAAAACTGCTGCTGGCCTCAGTTTATTAGAAGTTATCAGAATTCTACAATTCAACTATAAGAAGCCCCTTTTACATGTTATGCTTAAGACAAAACATGGCACCTAGAATTGCATATTGTGTTAGGGCTCTGTTAAGGGCTCTTTAGCAGACCTGAGCAAGCAATCGTCACACTGTGTGTCTTGGCCCTAATCCTGCCTCTGGCTCTGATCCAGTTTATCTCGAGGCCAAAACCCACAGCCAACCTGCAGACAATAACATAACCATTCCTTAAATTTGCAAACTCTACAAAGGGAAATATCTACACTCTTGGGAGAGAGTACAATGACGGTACATAAACAACCATTTCTCCGTCCGTGTTCACAGATTAAAGGTAGGTAGTTCTATCCACTGTGTTTCCCAGCAACCCCTGAACCCCACCATTGGCGTGATTAAGGTGTGGTCTCCTGTCCAAGCACATTCAGACGGATCTCTACACATCAAACTGGACTGCTCCAGCTGTTTCCCATTCAGCTGTGAGCAGCTCTTTCCCTCTCCTTTTGAATCAGTTTAAACTGTAAGTACAACCCCCATGTCACAAATTAAAAGAATATAAAGAAAAGCATATTTGCACTTCCTAAGAGATTGGGTGCAGAAAACAATACTGCCATCAGAGAGCTGGAGTCATTTCTTCATTCACTGAAAAACATTAATTTTTATTTATTTATTTTTCATAAATGCTTTATTTTAAAGTTCAACATTAAACAATGTAATTGTTTTTTGTGTCCTTTTACCAATTCCTTCCTTACCCTCCCATGCCCCACCCTCCACTTCTGGTAACCTCAGTTCTGTCCTCTCCTTTTGAAAGTTAAACATAATATTGGATTGTCATATGTTTCTCTTTTTTTATTTATTTGTTTATTTTTTAGCTCCCACTTATAAATGAGGACATGCAGTATTTCTCTTTCTGTGCCTGGATTACATCATTTAACATGATTTTCTCTAAGTCCATCCACGTTGCTGCGAATGGCAGTATTTCATTCTTTTTTATGGCAGAGTAGTACTCCATTGCATTAAGAAAACATTTATTGAGCACCTATTGGCCAAGTACTTAGGTGTCTTAAGGAAACACAGTCCTTGAATAAACACAGTTAGTAAAAGGAGACAAATGCCAGACATGCTAAATAAGCAATAGTTACCAGAACTGTAATTGAGCAATACCCAGCCTGCCATGGGAATAAGAGGCAGATCTGAGGGGAAACTCAGATAAGCCTTCCTAACAGGGATGACTGAGTTCTCCTACAGAGAGGGGCTGAGAGAGTTCCATACAGAGGACATGGCATATGCCAAGGTGCACAAGGTGGCACAGCCTTGCCAGAGGACACGAGAAACCCAGCGAGAATGGGGCTCTGTGCACCATAGGGGAGGGAGGCATGGGTCACAGCGTAAAGGGCTGCATGTAGATTTTGATCTTCATCCCCCTCAAAAAAATAGGGAGTCTTTTATTTATTTTTTATTTAAATGTATTGATTATATATATTTACAGGGTACAGAGTTATATTTCAATACATGTATACAATGTGTGATGATCAAATCAGGGTAATTGGTATTTTCATCATTACAAAACCTGATAATGTCTTTGTGATGAGGACATTCAATCTCCTCTCTTTTAGGCACTTGAAAACATGCAGTGAATTATTGTTAATTATAGATGCCTAGCTCCACTACACACCCACAGAACTTATTTTTCCTATCTGGCTGTTTTGTGTCCCTTCTTCTCTCCCAGCCCTAGTAACCACAGTACTGCTCTCTCCTTCTGAAAGTTCGACTGATAACACTCCTTTTCAACTATGTCCATGGCACACTGGCCAGGCCAGCGACAGTGAGCTCAGGACAACTCTGGTTACAGCACTGTAATTGAAAGATTATGTGAATCTTTCCATGAACTTATTGAAGTACTTTCTTGTATTAGTTATCTATTGCTGCATAACAGATTATCCCAAAACTTAGCACCCTAAACAACAACAAACACTTATTTCACAGTTTCTGTGGGTCAGGAATCCAGGTGCATTTCAGCTGGTTGCCTCTGTCCCCAGGCTGCGGACCAGAAAGAGAGGCAGGACGCACATCCAAGCTCACTCACATGGGCCTCTCCATGACAGTGGTGTTGGCATCCCCCAGGGTGAGTAATCCAAGGGAGAGCAAGACACACTCAAGTTAAAAGATGCCCAAGACAGAAGCCACAGATTGCTGTATTCCAATCTCAGAAGTGATGGTCCATCCCTTTTGCCGTTTTCTTTGTTGGAAGTGGGCCAACCCACAGGCAAGGGGAGAAGGCAGGGACCACCGGGGTGTCGCTAGCACAGGAATAGTCCAGAGTTCTTATATATGTAGCTGGCAGCATAGTGCCATACTACAAGAGCAGAAAGGACAGGTTGGCATCCTTTAATCACATGAATATGTCTAGGTAACATTTATTGTGCATTCACTAGAACCTAGGTACGGTATTAAACTCATTGTTTACTTAAATTCTTATGACAACCACATGAGATAGGAAGCATTGTGTCCATTTCTCAGTTGAGGAAAGTGTAATTAATTTGCCCCAGGAAAAACAGCCAGCAAATGTTAAGAATATCATTGGAATTGGGATTCAGACCTGACTTCAGTACGTCTCTCTCCAAAGCCCCCTCATTTAGCCAGTGCGCACACAGCCTCCAGGATCCCGTCTGCTTTTGCTCACTTGCTCTCAAACATGATCCTCCCAGGCACTGCAGAGCAAGGTATAACATTCGTGATGCTCTAAAGATGGAAACATAATATTTCTAAGAAAAACATCAAACAGGACCTTGTGACGTGGTTCCATGTCCTCAGGATTAGACCTGATAGCACTAACTGTCTGATTATTGCTGAATTGTTCAAAAAAATCGCCCACGCACAGATTGAATCGCAGCCTTGTTGTTCTGAACCTACAATATGTGATCTCATCCTAACTTAAAACACTAGCCTGTTGACCTTCTGCGTCTGTTCGATGTGGCACTATGAAACCAACCAGACACGCAATTCTGGACAAAACTAGTTGCATATGAAGACCAATTCTCTGAGAAGAGGACAAACATTACCTAGAATTTTCATTCAAAATTCAACACAAAAATATAGATTTGACACTGCACAAAATAAACACTAAAATATGTAGAGTCCTCCAAAAGTGGCCATCGTTAATGAGATGTAAAAGTAGATCTTTAAAAAAAAAATGTTGGGGCCGGCCCGGTGGCGCACTGCTACAGTGTGCCGCTTGGGAAGCGCCGTCCTCCAAAAGTGGCCATCGTTAATGAGATGTAAAAGTAGATCTTTAAAAAAAAAAATGTTGGGGCCGGCCCGGTGGCGCACTGCTACAGTGTGCCGCTTGGGAAGCGCGGCGGCGCTCCCGCCCAAGGGTTCGGATCCCACATACAGACCGGTTCCCGCTCACTGGCTGA
>NW_007740639.1:14933-16936 GCF_000696425.1 Galeopterus variegatus | reverse complement strand
AAAAAAAAAAAAAAAAAAAAAAAAAAAAAAAAATGTTGAGGAGTCATGAAAGCACCAGATAAGGAAACAGCGAGACATGATCTCCATTGGATTGCATAGGTAGAGGTGAAATGTGTTTAAATATGTTCTGTAATAATAGCGTTTTTCTTTACTTATTTTGAGTAACTCGGAGTACTTTGTGAAGCTACTTCATGCCCAAGTGGTAGAAGGAGACGGGTGTTATCCTTACTTTGAATGAGGAAGCTAACACTTCCTCCATATTGTCCCATGCCAGGCACTCAGTCTCTGAGCAAACATCTGTCCTGGGTGCTTGTCTGGACAGCTTGGGGGAGGCATCTGACACAGACACTGTCCCTGATGAGCTCAGCATCTGTGGGAGGAGATGAGGCATAACAGGAAAGGGCAGATGTTGTAGCAAAATGCAGCTGGGGCACAAGACAGGAGAGGAAAGAAGAAACCTACACTGGACCCTGAAGATGAGCAGGTGGCAGGGGACGTCAGGAAGAGGGAGCAGCATGTACTGAAGTGCAGAGGAGTGAAGTCCAGAGCATTTGGGGAGCACCCATGAGAGTCAGGGTTGAGCCCCAGCTCACATGCTGGCCCCAGTTTAGTCGCCACATCTCATTTCTCTTCACTTTAGCCCAACAAATAATTGCTGCCTTTGTTTGCACTGTACACTGAATGTTTGTGTCCCCAAATTCCTATGTTGACACCTAATCCCCAATGTGATTTCATTAGGAGGTGTGGCCTTTTGGAGGTGATTAGGTCATGAGGGTGGTACCCTCGTGAATGGGATTAGTACCCTTGTATGAGGGATCCCAGAGAGTCAGAGAGCTCCCTTCCCCAACCACATGTGAGGACAGAGAGAAAACGTCCCTCCCCCAGACCCTGTATCTGCAGATGCTTTGATCTAGGACTTCTCAGCCCCCAGAACTGTGAGAAATAATTTCTGTTGTTTATGAAACATACAGTTTATGGTACTTTTGTTATAGAAGCCCAAATGGTCTAAGACTATTTATTATTGTTGCCTTTTAGTTTAGTTTTTGTTTTTATAAAACTCTTGCCTATTAGAACTCATACTGAAGTCCCCATAAATGGATACCATATGCAAGCTATAGCCCATAGAGAAAGCTTTAATTTTCCTCATAAAAGACATTTTTTAGGATTGGAATATGTTATTTATTTTGCTTCCTGTTATTAGCAGTGCACTGTGGCCTTCCCACTAATTCTTTAGTATAATCCCACCCCTAATGATTTCTCTTCTGGTGGGGGTGCCAGTGCAGGTACTCACCTGGAGTGCCCCTTTAGGTTAGCCCCCCAGGAACTTCCACAATCACAAATGCAAAACATAAGAGATGAGGCATCTTTTTGAATTCCCCAGTACCAGCCAACGCTTTTTAAAATTTTAATTTTAGGAGATAATCTGAGGATAAAGAACAAATCTGTGATATAAAAAATTATGAGGGTACTTCAAAAAGTTCACAGAAATATAGAATTAAAAGATAATATGAATCTTTCCATGAACTTTTTGAAGTGCTCTTGTAATTTCTCAACAAAATGTATCTTTTCTCCAGAGAATAAACATATACTGGTCTATCACCAGCCTTCTTTCAATTTTGGGTCATTTTGTTACACAGAACATTAAATGAGTTCTTTTTGAAACAACTCTTACCGTCGATTGAAGCAAAAAATTCTGAAGGATAAAATTAGATTTAGTTATGTTTAACTGTGTTTTTTTTCCTTCAGTAAATAATCTTCTGCATTAAATAAATCAAATACAACTCAAAATACCTAGACAAGATAATAAGGTAAACAACTTAATGAGACTTATGTACTGACATGCAAAGTTGCCCAAGGAATTTGGTTAAGAAGAGGGAAAAAAGGCAGATGAAGGGGCCGGCCCGGTGGCGCACTCGGTAGAGGGCGGCGCTCCCGCCGAGGGTTCGGATCCCACATAGAGACCGGTCCGCTCACTGGTTGAGCGCGGTGCGGGCGTGACACCG
>NW_007740639.1:7252-14799 GCF_000696425.1 Galeopterus variegatus | reverse complement strand
TTGAGCGCGGTGCGGGCGTGACACCGAGGGTTGCGATCCCGTTGCCAGTCGCGGTACGGGCACGACACTGAGGGTTGCGATCCATTACCGGTCACAAAAAAAGACAAAAAGGAAAGAAAAAAAAAAAGAAAGGCAGATGAAGGATTCCATTTTGCTTAAAAATTATTACAATATTTATGATACTAACTTAATTTCTTTAAATCTTAGAAAAATACACCCATTAATGGTAATCTTTGGGGAGAAGGAGATATGAGAGAAATTTCATTTTTTAATATTATCAATTTATCTATTATTTTAATTTTTATAATGAGCATGTTTCTGTTATAATCAGAAAAATAAATAAATAAAAACAAAACACTTTTATTGTCTACCACTCCTAAATAATGTGACTCCGTTACAGTCTTTTGAGAATAGCTAAGACTGTTCAAGTGTTTTGTTTTGTTTTTTTTAAAGTCGTTTCTATGCTAGAAAGAAGCAGTTTCCTGTGTCTTGTTCCAGGATGCTCACTCCTTCTTAGGTGAGATGTTAGCGGTCTCCTTAGCGAGCAGTCCCAGCGCTGGTGGCTGGGCTGTGAGCGGGGGAGGCCGTGTTCCCACAGATGTCTGTGAGCTGTGCAGGTAACAAAGCAAACCAAAACCCAAACCAAAGGCATCGCTCTACACCACAGCCTCATCCAGGGATTCCACGTCCTGGAGTCCAGCCAGGACCAGTCTCTGCCTGACCAGGCTCTCACTGAACCCACTAACCTGTGGTTCCAAAGTCAGGTTGCAACCATTGTTTTTACTTCAGCTGGGAAAAAAACATGTTTCAAGCTTTTCTCTCATAAATAGTTCTTAAACCTTTGGAACCTGCTACGACTTGTCTTTCTCAGAATTTTTTATTAGGGCTGGCTGGTAAGCTCAGTTGGTTAAAGCTCAGCCTTGAAACCCCAAGGTCTAAGGGTTTGGTGCCCTGCACCGGCCAGCCTCCAAAAAAAAACAAATAATAATAAGTTTTTTATTAAAATCGTATCTGCTTTAACACTAAATTAGATATTTGTTCTGAGCTTAAATATGGATACTTTGCATAGTTTTACCAAACACAATGGGACATTCTGCTGCTTCAGCACCTGAGCATGTCTGAGAATTGCCAGCCCTAAGCCCTGGAAAGGTGCTGCATCTGTCCTTCTTGCACTCTGCTCAGGTCGTCAGGAATACGTGAGCTCTTTACCTCCGTTTATGCATGTGGTTCTGTCTGCCTAGACTTCTGCTCCTTCCTCCTTCCTTCCAAGATACCTTTGACCTTATTGTAGACTCAGATCAACCTTCACTTTTCCTTGGGACACTTTCTCTGCCCTACCCCAACATATTAGGCACTTTCTCCACTATGTTCCCAGAGCACCTGGCACATGCTCCCTTTTTATTGACTATTCACACTGCAAACATTTTTACTTATGTCTCCCCCCAGTGAAAGGACAGGTACAACGTGCCATTCACCTTTGTCTCCCAGCACAGTGTCGGCCACAAAGTGTTTAATGAGTTTGTTGAACAATCACTTAAATTTATTAAGAAATAGGGAAAGTGTTTGCTATAGTTTTAACGTTTGTGTCCCCTCTACAATTCATGCTGGAAATTAAACCATGATGTAATAGCTATTAAGAGGTGGTCCTTTAGGAGGTGATTAAGTCATGAAGGTGGAGCCCTCATAAATGGGATTAGCAACCTCAAAAGGGCTGCAGGGAATGAGTTAGGCCCTTTTTACTCTTCCGCCTTCTGCCATGTAAGAATCCAGCAGGACGACCTCACCAGATCGGGAATGCTGGTGCCTTGATCTGGAACTTCCCAGCCTCCAGAACTATAAGAAATAAATTTCTATTGTTTATAAATTATCCATTTCAGGCATTTTGTTATAGCAGCACAAAGTAACTAATGTTTAACCCTAACCCATTTCTAACCCTAACTCCCATCCAAATTCAAACCAACCTGACCTGTCTCTTAACACAAATGCGGAAGGAGGGAAAGAAGGAAGGATAATGTTGTTTCCAGAGCATCCTTCTGTGCCTTTAACTGACCCATATTAAGAGACCTCTGTACAGTAATGCTTCCCCACCCCCAATGAATGAAGGTCACATTTTGCAAATATTTATTAAACAGCTATCATGTCCCAGGCACTCTGCTGAGTACAGTAAGTGATAAGCTAGCGAGTGAGTAGGCCCAGCCTCAGAGATCCCACAGTTTGATGGGATCAGTAGGCATTGATCAGCAGTCACACATATGTACTTATCACCCAGGATAATAATAATAAAAAAAAAATACACATGAGAGGGGGTCCTGACCTGGCCTTGGAGAATTAGAGAAGGTTTCTTTCCTAAGAAGGAGGAAATGGAATAAGCCAGGCAATGGGGCCAGAGTGAGAGACAGGTTTGCAGCATTCAGAGCAGGAGGAACCCCATGTCACAAGGCTTCCAAGAAAGAGGGTGCCCAGACACGGACTGCAAGGTCAGCGTGGCTGGAGAGTGAAGACAAAGAAGGGACATGAGGACAGAGAAGGAGACAGAGGCAGGTGACTCAGAGCCTGATGGCCTTTCTGGGGAACAAAGGGAAGCCACAGAAGGGTTTGAGTGTGAGGGCCACGTGATCATATTAGTATGTCCAAAAGCTCTGCAGCCACAGTGTGAAGAAACACAGAAGGCAAGATGTATGCAGGGAGACCAGTTAGGAGTCTGTTGCAGTTGTCCAGATGAGAGAGGGTGACGGCTTGGCCGTGGCAGTGGCAGTGGGCAGGGGAGAAGGCAGTACCGTGGCCCTCAGTCTCTGTGGGTTCTGCATCTGTGGAGTCAGCAAACTGCAGATCAGAAAAAGTCAAAAACAAAATTGCATCTATATTGAACATGTACAGACTATTTTCTTGGCATTATTCCTTAAACAATATAGTCTAACAGTATTTGTATAGCATTTACATGGTATCAGGAGTTATAAGTAATCTAGAGATGATTTGAAGTATTTGGGAGCATGTGCATCTGCAGATCAGAAAAAGTCAAAAACAAAATTGCATCTATATTGAACATGTACAGACTATTTTTTTGGCATTATTCCTTAAACAATATAGTCTAACACTATTTGTATAGCATTTACATGGTATCAGGAGTTATAAGTAATCTAGAGATGATTTGAAGTATTTGGGAGCATGTGCACAGGTTTCCCATAAATACTGCACCACTATATATCAGGCACTTGAGCATCTGAAACTTTTGGTATTTGTGGGAAGACTTGGAACCAATCCCCTATGGATACTGAGGGGCAACTATAGATAATGAATTTTCGAGAAGATAAAAGCAGTAGGACTTGGTGATGAGTTGAATATGGGGAAGAAGGAAGGATAACAGCACCAGGATGGCTGAGGTTTCTCGGATGTGGAATAAGCAACTCACTATTTACTCAGCTCATTCTCTGTGAATACAAGTTGTTTGGGACATGTTGAATTTGAGGGGTCTTCAGGACACCCGGGTAGAATTTAAGTGTCCCTCATGCTAACATCAGGAATGCGGATAAGCTAAGTCTTCCATTCTGGCTGTGGGAAGCAAACTCAGACCAGGAAGGATTTGGGAGGAGAAAAACGCCTTTTTGATGCCTCCCACTTGAGCCAAAGCTCACTTTAGCCTGCTTTGTCTTCGTAAAACTTTTCTTCATGGGGTTTGCTACCCACAAGGCTACAGCAAATGGCTGTGAAGATCCAGAACGGTAAAAGCTGCAGAGACGTGAAAGGCTCAATGAGTCATTCATTCATTTAGTTGCTTATTTATTTGTACACACGTTCATGCCCTCTGATCATTACATCACATGATATTTTTCTGCTTTGCGTCTTATGGTTTCTAGGCATGTTCACTCTTCCTGACTGAGGCATAAGTTCCTTAAGGGCAGAATCCTTCTTTTTCATGTACTCATTCCCACACAGAATCTAGAAAAATGCTCTACTTATCAGGCTCTCAGTAAAGATCAGTTGAGCAAGTGAAAATTATATTAACTAAGTTCACTGAACATCCTGGAAGGAGATATTAAAGCGGTATTTTGCAAGTTCTTAACATGCTCTAATTAGCAGGTTAGTACATGGCCTTTATAATTCTGCAAAGGGAAGTATTTACGTACTGGGTTACTCATTTATTCAACCAACAAGCGTTGCACACCCACCATGGGCAAGACATTGAAGGGGAGGCGAAGACGCTTTCTCCTGGGAGTGTCCTGTGAACGCCAAGGGTCAGCTGGAGTCACAGTGGCCTGTCTATCTGGGGTGTGGGCTTGGCCTGATGAGTCTCTCTTCAAAACAGACATGTAAGCTACTCTCTTAGTCTGTTCAGGCTGCTATAACAAAACATCATAGACCAGTGGCTTATAAACAACAGAAATTTATTTCTCATACCTCTGGAGGCTGGGAAGTCCAAAATCAAGGCATCAGCAGATTTGGTGTCTGGGGAGGTCCCATCTCATCATAAAAAGCTGTCTTCTCTCTGTAACCTCACGTGGTGGAAGGGGTAAAGGGTCTCTGCCATGCCACGTTTATAAAAGCACCAACCCCATTCATGAGGACTCTGCCCCATGACCAAATCACCTCCCATACCATCACCTTGGGGGTTAGGTTTACAACATATGAATTTTGAGTGAAACAAACATTCAGACCATAGCAGCCATATCCTCTGCTCAACTAGAAGGCTTGAAGAAAGGTGTATTTCCCCTCCCCAATTCTCCATGGTTTGAAATTCTATTTTCCAAAGCCGGAATGGAAGATTTTGTTCATCTGCATCTGTATGTTACTATGAGAGATACTGAAACTATTCAGAATGGTGATTTTGGAGGGGAGAGTCAGCATAAAAGTTGAAACAGACAGGAAGGTTCTTGTCTAAAATTGCTGGTGAAACCAAGGAGAGGCATGCGCCCCTCCCTGTTTCCTGATGGGCTCTGAGATCCTCTGCGTGATCATTGCATCATCCCTCCATGACTGCCAGCAATAACGTCTTCACGGCCATCAGGACAGGCAGGAAAAGTCAGACCCTCTGTGGGACAGGAGGGGGTTGGGGGATGGGGAGGGCTCTCATGGGAGGCCACCCACAGTTCTGCAACCCACTGCAGAGGGGACATTCTCTCATGGTTAGCTTGGTAGCACCCTTCAGTTCCACAAGATGCCTATCAGTGGTGTGCACCTCTTCCCAGAAGTCAGAATCTGATTCTGCAGAAACTTTTCTGTGACCCTGGATCTTACCTGACCATAGACCCTAAGCACATGAGTGAATTCTTTTGTGCTCAATTTTCTTAACTGTTCCATAGAGGTGGAATTTTCACCAGAGGGCTGCTAGGGGAAATAATATAAAACTATAAAACTCCTTGCAAGTGTGAAAGTATTTTGTAGTATGTAATAATTTAAATGGTCATTAGTATTTTTTCAAAGTCACTCAGGAAGTAGTGGTCTACCAAAATTTCTGAACTTGAGATAATTAAAAATAATTAACCTGTCATGCCCTAGGCACCTGGGCATTAATATTAGATGCACACTGAGCAAGGTCAAACTGAAGTGCTAGTTTACTCTGGAAAACGACAGGCTTGTTTTTCAAGGTGTAATAATTTTGTTGCATCAGACTACAGACCTTAGCTTTGCAATGATGAAGTAGCAATTCACATGTTTCATCAGCTGAACAATTTTTCTTTCATGCTGGGTAGTTGTTAAAATCAGTCTGTTCTGGTCCAGGAATGTTAAATTCTTCTCATGTGTGTATTGTTATTTTTATACTTTTGATTATTTTCTTAATCTACTTTCCAGGCTTACTTATTTTATCAGCTGAAAAGCTGGAAAATATCCTTATGACTAAATACTTCGCTGTTTATTATTTTACTTATTTTTTTAGCCAAACCCTATGATAACATTTTAATTTGATAGTGTTCCATTGAACACATTAATAGGAGATGGAAAAATATAAAAATTAAGAAATGTTTTACCATTTTGTAGTAAAATGCATCCTCTATCGTAAAAATATTATATTTAGCTTTTGGAGCTTCAGTAAATCTATAACTAATGATTTAGGTTAAGTTGTGGGGGCACCTATGTACATATTTTGAGAAGTATAAGCTAGGAGCAGTATATCACACGGATAATGTTCTGGAGTGGTAGCATGAAAATAAAAACTAGTATGCCTGATTCTAACACTTTTTCTTACCATCAGAAAATCGTTTAAAATGCATTTATTTCTCCATAAAATGCATAGTGTAAATAATGTTAATATGTTCCAGGGGTGTTATCACGAGGAACTAAGAACAGCAAAAGGTACCTTGTAAATGCTGCAAAAATGAGGCTCAGAGCTTGGGTTTTACACAAATTTCTTCTACAAATAAAACTAATTTACATGTTATTTTAGATCTAGTTTTTAGGCTATAACTAATAATCAAACTGGATCTCATTAATTGTATATGATATAATAAACTTCCCCTAAGGAAGGAAATACACATGTTAGAGCTCAGGCTGTTATCTTTCTTATGGAAAAGAAAGATTGCAGTAAAGTGGAAAGAGAAATTAAAAATAATAATTTGCTACGGTATTTATCCATTTAAAGAAATATTACTATGAAGATAATCGTGTTGAGCCATCTTTAAAAAGAATTCTTATATTTTGACTTCACTAAATTCAGTATTTCTTTTGTAAATTTGTATTTGTTTCACATTTTTTAGTAGAGGAAACTACTGTGGTACTCAAGTCATAAGTTTAAGTTTTAGCAAGTAGCTATGGAAACAATCAACATCTGTGTTGGTATCTGAAAATTAATATTGAATAAAAATCCAGAATACTATAAGATTAAGTAATATTTACATAATGAGTCTAAATTAACCACATGTACAAATGTCTTGAATTAAAGTAGCAAAAATTTGAAACTAGATGTGTGGATGTTGTAGAAAAACTTAACATATCTTTGTCCCAGATATGATCTTTCTAAACAAGTTTGTTTGAAATAAAGTAAAAAAGGAAACAAATCCTTATTATTATATATATAAATATGTATTTTAAAAATTTAGTTATAATCTATTTCTCATGTGGTATTGTGAAATTATTATTCTCTACTACAAAAATTGATTGTGAGCAGAGCTTAAAGAACTATTATTGTTTAATACAATATCAACTGTTGTTATAATTTCGCTTTGCTTTGGGGGTTGGCGTTGCTTCTCTTGTTACCTTGTTCAAACCATTAAAATATATTCTACTGGGAAAGGAAAAACTATGGAGACAGTAAAAAGATCAGTGGTTGCCAGGCGGTGGAGAAAAGGAGGGATGAGTTGTGGGAACACAGAGGATTTTTAGGGCAGTGAAACTACTCTGCATGCGACTGTATTGGTGGACAAACGTCATTATGTGTTTGTCCAAATGCACAGAATATACACCAAGAATGAACCCTAATGTGGGCTATGGACTCTGTGTGTCAATGACATGTTGATGCAGGCTCATCCACTACGGCAAATGTGCCTCTCCGTGGGCGGGGTTGACAGTGGCGATGCTGTGCGTGTGTTGGGGGAGGGGCATGGGAACCTCTGCAC
>NW_007740639.1:0-6540 GCF_000696425.1 Galeopterus variegatus | reverse complement strand
AATGACAAGAAGGAAATAGTCAACTGAAGATGTACAGGACGAATGCTCCAGACAAAAGCCAAAGCAAGAACACCGCCCTAAAATGGGAATGAGCTTGGCCAAATCGAGAGACACGGTGTGGCTGGAAGACAGGGTTGAGGCGGAAAGAAAGGAGAGGAGCAACAAGAGGTGGCCAGACGGAGACCAGCGAGGGCCTTGGAGGGCAAGAATTTTGGACTAGGCCGCCGGAAGATGTTAAGGAAGGAGCAAAATGATCTGTTGTGCATTTTCAGAGGTCATTCTGGCCAGCTGCTGAGTCGTGGATGGGTTGTTAGGAGCAAGACTGTAAGAAGAGAACACACACAGGAGTCTATCGCAATGGCCTGGCCAGAGGCAACCTACAGTGGTAACACAGGAGATGCAGAGAAGCACATGAATTTGGAATTTAATTTGCAGGTGCTCAGAGAGAATCGCAGAACTTGCTGATAGAACAGATTGTGTAATTTATCACCCAGACAGTGGCAATGTTTAGAGTGAAAGGAGGTGCTATAAACAAATGTCCTAGGTCCACAAACCTAAGTGACTTCTCTCAGGCAAATCAGGACATAGGGCAGAGGTCGGGGAATGAGGAGACCAAAATAGGACCCCTGCTTTGGCTGAGGCTACCCGGCACTACAGGCGTGGAGAAGGGACTGGAGCAAGCTAGGAGTGTTTGAGGCAGGTTGAGCTTGAGATGGCCGTGGGGGAGCCAGTGAGTCAGCGTTCTCCAGAGAACAGAACCCAAGGAGACAAGACAGCTAGAGAGCACATGACTGACAGATGTGGCTGGAAGACAGGGTTGAGGCGGAAAGAAAGGAGAGGAGCAACAAGAGGTGGCCAGACGCAGACCAGCGAGGGCCTTGGAGGGCAAGAATTTTGGACTAGGCCGCCGGAAGATGTTAAGGAAGGAGCAAAATGATCTGTTGTGCATTTTAAGAGGTCATTCTGGCCAGCTGCTGAGTCGTGGATGGGTTGTTAGGAGCAAGACTGTAAGAAGAGAATACACACAGGAGTCTATCGCAGTGGCCTGGCCAGAGGCAACCTACAGTGGTAACAGAGGAGATGCAGAGAAGCACATGAATTTGGAATTTAATTTGCAGGTGCTCGGAGAGAATCGCAGAACTTGCTGATAGAACAGATTGTGTAATTTATCACCCAGACACTGGCAATGTTTAGAGTGAAAGGAGGTGCTATAAACAAATGTCCTAGGTCCACAAACCTAAGTGACTTCTCTCAGGCAAATCAGGACCTAGGGCAGAGGTCGGGGAATGAGGAGACCAAAATAGGACCCCTGCTTTGGCTGAGGCTACCCGGCACTACAGGCGTGGAGAAGGGACTGGAGCAAGCTAGGAGTGTTTGAGGCAGGTTGAGCTTGAGATGGCCGTGGGGGAGCCAGTGAGTCAGCGTTGTCCAGAGAACAGAACCCAAGGAGACAAGACAGCTAGAGAGCACATGACTGACAGATAGATAGATACACAGACAGACAGACAGACAGACAGACAGATAGACAGGTAGGTAGATAGGTAGGTAGATAGATAGACAGACAGACAGACAGACAGATAGATAGATAGACAGACAGACAGACAGACAGACAGATAGATAGATAGACAGACAGACAGACAGACAGACAGATAGATAGATAGACAGACAGACAGACAGACAGACAGATAGATAGATAGACAGACAGACAGACAGACAGACAGATAGACAGATAGATAGATAGACAGACAGACAGACAGACAGATAGATAGATAGACAGGCAGGCAGAAGAATGAATAGATGGATGGATGGATGGATAGGTCAATAGCCAGATAGATAGCCAGATAGATTTATTTTAAGGAATTAAATTTGCAGACTAGTTGAACAGGCTGGAAACTCAGGCAGGATTTCTATAGCACAGTCTAGAAGCAGAATTCTTTCCTGTCCTAGAAAACCTCAGTTTCTGCCCTTAAGGCCTCCTCACATTACTGAGGTTCAGCCTTGCTAACGTCTGCTGACCATAGACGTTAACCACATCTAGCAAACATGACAGCAACACCTCCCTTAGTGTTTGACTGTATGACTAGGTGCTGTAGCCTAGCCACATAAACACGTAAAACCAACCATCGTGCCAGTAGGCATATCAAACAGAGAGGTAAATGTGCCGGTGAGAAGGGAGCTCATAGAGAGCTCGTGGCTGAAGATCTTTTTTTAAAAGCTAGGAAGAGAACGAAGACCTCTGGGGAGAGGGGTGTAAATGCAGAAGATAGAGGGTCTACGATCAATCACGGAACACTCCCCCACATTCAGGGCTTGAGCCCAGAATCACCAGCCAGCACCTTAGGCTGGGAGGTAGGAGAGACTGAAGCAGAAAGAAAAGGAGGAAAGTAGGATTTCGCGAGCCCAGGGGTGAAGCTATTTCAAGAGAGGAGTGGGAAACCTTGTTAAAAGGTGCTGAGGATTTAACACAGGAGGGAGACACCTTAGGCTGGGAGGTAGGAGAGACTGAAGCAGAAAGAAAAGGAGGAAAGTAGGATTTCGCAAGCCCAGGGGTGAAGCTATTTCAAGAGAAGAGTGGGAAACCTTGTTAAAAGGTGCTGAGGATTTAACACAGGAGGGAGACGGCACGAACCACGGGACTTAGCAATACGAAGAATACAAAATGCTTGAGAAGTGCCAGTGTGAAGCAAAGCAAGGGAGTGTAATTATGGGAGGATGAAAAAATAAAAAATGCCCCCAGGTCAGGCTCAGAAGGTTTAGGGAGACTTTCTGAAGAAGGTGAGGTCTAAAAAAAAATGGAAGCCTGGAGAGATTTTCATGACATGTTAACGACCACACACATTAGCCTCTAAGCAGTGGGGGCCTAGGAAGAATGCTTGCTGTTGGAGTTTTAATTAAATTACTGCGGTTACCAGAGGAGCCTGACTGCAGGGGCCAGTTAAAGGGTCTGTTTCATAAGCAGCCAGGACAAGAGATGATGACGTACACAGGGAGAGAAGTAAAATTATCATGTGTTTGCTTGAATGTACTAGCAAGGGAGAGAAAAATCGCCAGCTTGTGACACTGGCTGGAGAGAGAGAAAATACAAACCTAGAGCCAAGCTTTGTTTTGTTTTGCTTTTTATTGGCTGGGGTGGGAAACTGATGAAGTGAGTATTTGACCTTCTTGCATCTGAGACGCCTCTGGAACAGTTAGAGGAAGACATTCTGGGTGGCAGATACAGAAATCTGAAGTTCTGGAGAGACAGATGTCCTGGCTCAAGCGATCAGCTTGAACGTGGTGCTTGTGCCATGGGGTCAGTGGCGTGAACCAGGAGTCAAGCTCGAAGACACAACCCTGCAGCTCTCAGAGCTTCCAAGACTCCTGGGGAGTTTCCAATCATCCAAGATACAGACCGTGTTGAGTGAAAGTTTGGCAAAGGCAGACAGTATAGGAAAGGTAAAGACAGGGAAGAATGGTTTTGAGTGCGCCAACAGGTCATGCTTCTAACTCTTTCCCCCCATTGCCACCCTCCATGTGAAGAAAGCATCTTTATTCTATTTTTCCTCCCCTCTGGCTTTCTTGCAGTGAGTCTTAAGTTACTACCTGCAGGAGTTTCAATAGTGATGTCAAAGGCCAAATGTTTAGAAGCCAACTTTAATGAGCTGATGTGCTGCTAAGAGTAATCTATTAGGCTAAGGAAAGTGGATTCTCAGGTGACACCTTCATTTTGTATTGCAGAACTAAGGGCAGTCAACAGATTGAAAGCAAGAACCCAGAGATTCTGCAAAGACAGAGTGCTGCTGACTAACCGCAACAGAGGAAAAGAATGTTGACTTTTATTAAAGTGCTGAGTAGCACTTCGTCTTCCCCCTCAGGCTACCTAGAAAAGCAGGCTGAGAAGGTGCCTTTCTCTAAAGCATGGGTGTCTTCTTGGCATGAATCTCAGTCCCTTCCTGGAACACAGGCCTGGTGGAGACGATGGGGAAACAGCGTCATTTACACATGCGGAGGTATGATGAGAATAAAAGGAATGAAATCATTTCTTCACTTTGGCCATGTATAAATATATCTGACAACCCTTGATGCGTTTCACGGCAGTGCCTAAGAGGATTTGGGGGTAAACCCTTTGCAATTTGGGAATGAAATACGGGTGGCTCTGAGTGATGAGATGAGGTAACACCGAATGTTTGCCAGCTCCAACCATGGTCGAAGCTAACATTTTAGGTGATGAACTCTGGATAATGAACACAAGTGAGTTCACTGATGATACCCAGACGAAAAGCTGAAATCTGTAGAGAAAAATGTGGCCATCTACTTAGAAAAGATCTTCAGGTGCAGGAGACTACACACAGCATAGGAGAAATACTATTACAAAAACATGTGGAACGTCTGCAAATATAATACCTTGCTTTATACATCGAAAAAAACCACAGGGAAGCACAGAAAATAACAAAAACACCGGGGCGGCGATTACCCAGAATCAACAAATTCCGACATTTTGTTGTTCTTAATTTTTTTAAAAAAGAAAGGTAATAAAGCATTTTTAATAATGTGAAGGGTCCCTTCTTTTTCCTATCGCTAGACTCATTCTGTACTCCTCAGAGCCAACCATTCTGGGAATTTGGTGTGTGCAGCTCCTGACTATGTTATATGTGCACACACACATATGCACACAAATTATATACTATTGCTTTTCTAAAGGTACCTACATAATATTGTACCGTATTATATGATGCTGCATCTTGCTGTTTGGGGCCAATAGTGTGGGTTTGATATCTGTTCATGGTGATACACATCCATCCTAGTCATGTCAATTAGTACCTACATAATATTGTACCGTATTATATGATGCTGCATCTTGCTGTTTGGGGCCAATAGTATGGGTTTGATATCTGTTCATGGTGATACACATCCATCCTAGTCATGTCAATTGTTGTGTATCCATTTCAACTGCATTGTATGAGTACACAATAGCGACCCCCTCGCTTTAGTTGCTGTACATTCATTTTAATTCCATGATACCAATACAGTGCATTTTTTCTATCCACTTGCAGTCCTGCAGTGAAAACCCTAGTTCATGTCTCTGGCTGCACACCAGCAAGAATGTGTCTAGAATATGCCTCTCAGTAGAACTGCACACCTGAAACTTTAACAACAACTGCCAATTTGCTCCCAATGGATATTGAACCCATCTATATTTCAAAAACATACATCTGTATTTTTTGGATATTTCTAACAAAAAGAGAGTTGGCCATTCGGTTGGCCAACCCTGTGGTTGCCTGACAATTTAGGCCAGCATTTTTATGAATGAGGGGCCAAGAAGGGAAAGCCTCACTAAGCACATGGGACTTCGGCTGATTATATTACTGTTTGCCGAATATTCTGGTGACCCTCTGCAGGATCTTCTTTCTGGGAGAGAAGAGAGAAGATCCTGGCCCTGTGCACTTTTGCCAATGACATATGAACAGAAAGTGACTGAGAAGTTTCAAGAGGCAGCCTGGGGTCACCATATGGTTCTATTCCCTGTGCCCCACAGTTTTCCAGAAAGAGGCCACTTCTTCAAGTCACGTCCCAGAGGGAGGGAACAGGGAGCAGAGCTTCAGTCAACCCAAAGCAACATATTATGGGAATGAAACGTCAACTTTTACGGTTGGAATCCACTTAGATGGCATTTAGGCCAGCATTTTTATGAATGAGGGGCCAAGAAGGGAAAGCCTCACTAAGCACATGGGTCTTCGGCTGATATATTACTGTTTGCCGAATATTCTGGTGACCCTCTTGCAGGATCTTCTTTCTGGGAGAGAAGAGAGAAGATCCTGGCCCTGTGCACTTTTGCCAATGACATATGAACAGAAAGTGACTGAGAAGTTTCAAGAGGCAGCCTGGGGTCACCATATGGTTCTATTCCCTGTGCCCCACAGTTTTCCAGAAAGAGGCCACTTCTTCAAGTCACGTCCCAGAGGGAGGGAACAGGGAGCAGAGCTTCAGTCAACCCAAAGCAACATATTGTGGGAATGAAACGTCAACTTTTACGGTTGGAATCCACTTAGATGGAGCGGTCATCCGTTGTTGCGGCGTAACCCAGCCTATCCTAACTGATACATTTTTGGAATTAAGAGAAGCAGGGATAGGGCCAGCCCGGTGGCGCACTGGATAGTGCGCCGCTTGGGAAGCGCGGTGGCGCTCCCGCCCGAGGGTTCGGATCCCACATACAGACCGGTTCCCGCTCATTGGCTGAGCGAGGCGTGGGAGCAGCACCAAGGGTTGCGGGTTTTCCAGAAAGAGGCCACTTCTTCAAGTCACGTCCCAGAGGGAGGGAACAGGGAGCAGAGCTTCAGTCAACCCAAAGCAACATATTGTGGGAATGAAACGTCAACTTTTACGGTTGGAATCCACTTAGATGGAGCGGTCATCCGTTGTTGCGGCGTAACCCAGCCTATCCTAACTGATACATTTTTGGAATTAAGAGAAGCAGGGATAGGGCCAGCCCGGTGGCGCACTGGATAGTGCGCCGCTTGGGAAGCGCGGTGGCGCTCCCGCCCGAGGGGTCGGATCCCACCT
>NW_007740638.1:28619-29133 GCF_000696425.1 Galeopterus variegatus | reverse complement strand
GGCCCTGTCAGCTGGATCCTGTTCTGCTGGCCCAACAGGGTGTGTGAGATCTGTAAGTCTCTGCCTCACTATCCGGGTGTTTCCCCTCTCTGTGTGCACTCAGTGGGGCCACCCGGAGGGTGCATCTTTTTTTCCGAGACTCCTCCTCCTTTGCCAGACCCCTCTCCTCTCTGTGCGCTGAGAACAGGGCTGGGGCGTGTCTTCTGCAATCCTCATCTCTCAGCCCCGCCTGGCCTGGAAGGGGTCTCAGGCCTCCGCCACAGACACTGTGGGCATTCCTGCGGCACTGGTCAAGGCCCTCTCTGGGCCTCCCACCTTCCCCCCGGTATTGCGGCCCCCTGTGTGGTTGAGTTATCTCCCACACCAGGGCGCAAGCACCCCGGGGGAGGATCCCACAGGACACAGTTCCTCTTTGAATCCCCCCGGTGTGAGCTGGCTCAGTGCCCTCAGGCCGTCAGCTCTCCGGCAGGTTCAAGCAGGCTCGGGGGCATCCCGGTCACCCCTCCCCAACCAG
>NW_007740638.1:22675-23125 GCF_000696425.1 Galeopterus variegatus | reverse complement strand
AAATCCTATTATGGTAATTGAAAGGTGGAGCCTTGAAGAGGTGATTAAATTGTAGGACCATGCAGTAGTGAATGGATTAAAAATGGTGGTCAGGTCTGTGGTTCTGAGAGCCATAATAGGAGAGCACGTGAGAGCCTCTTTCTGCTCTGCCATTTTCTGCCACGTGGGACCCCTGCATTGCTGTAAAGCCACCACCAAGGAAGACTCTTACCAGATATATTCCCTGGACTTTGGACTTCTCAGCCTCTGAAACTGTAAGCAATAAATTTTGTTTTCTTGTAAATTACCCAGTTCCAGGTATTTTGTTTCAAGCAACAGAAATGGACTAATACAACATGTAACTTACGTTATACTCACTAGCTGAAAAATCTGATTTATTCAAAGGATGAAGTTATGTTATGAATTGAATCCTACTCAGATTTCCCTGAAACAATTGGTTCTCTAGAAAGT
>NW_007740638.1:10658-21566 GCF_000696425.1 Galeopterus variegatus | reverse complement strand
TGGAAATGTCTAGCAGGCAGGCCAGTGGATAGGTGGCATGGAATTTAGGTGGGCAGTGTAGGTTGGAGACAGAGACTGGCCCGTCTGCAGACTGCTGGCAGCTGAAGTCATGGGAGTAGCTGGGATGACCTAGAGGCAGTGAGTGGGTTGGAAGAGCAGAGGGGAGTTAGGCTACAGTGTGGCTTCCCTTTGTGCCTTAGGAGCACCTCACTAGGTAAACCAAACCCTGCGCATATGCTATTTACGTGCTAGGAAAGTCAGGGATGGTACACTTACGGGTAGGGGACAAGAGAAAGGATAAAATGAGGGGGGTGAACGACATAGTTGTCACTACTCCAAGTTTAGGCACCATCAGCTTGCGTCATAGGATTCCATGGCTCTCTGGCCAAGGGGCAGGCTGCCCTGGCAGGCTGGGGGAGCCAGGGAGCACTTCCACTGTCCCTCAGGAGCTGGAGGTGTCAGCGTGTCACTACTCCAAGTTTAGGCACCATCAGCTTGCGTCATAGGATTCCATGGCTCTCTGGCCGAGGGGCAGGCTGCCCTGGCAGGCTGGGGGAGCCAGGGAGCACTTCCACTGTCCCTCAGGAGCTGGAGGTGTCAGCGACACTCCCCATCATCTGGATGGGGTTTCTGAGAAATGCCTTATTCCAGCCAGCACAGGGGCTAGGGGACACACCCACCTGGCCATGGTGCCTCCCACACACGAGTGAACGGCAGCAGAGTGCAGGGTCCTCCCATCCCTTCCCACGTGCACTTTTTAATGAATTTGTATGAGAAGCCCTGCCAAAGGGTGCGATTTAAAACATGCTTAGCTAGAAATATAACAGAGGGTCTCCTTTTAAAGAATAAAATTACTCAAATTGGGGACCGTTATGGAAAATACCAGACATATGATCACCATATTAAAAGGCTGCGAGTCTTTAGGCAGGGCAGGAACATTTTCTGAAATATTAATTTACGTTTCCCTCTTTTGCTCTTCCTCCCCAAAGCCTCAGGGCAGGATTGTATCAGCAGAGTAAAAATCACTCTCTGCCTAAAGGCTGCGAGTCTTTAGGCAGGGCAGGAACATTTTCTGAAATATTAATTTACGTTTCCCTTTTTTGCTCTTCCTCCCCAAAGCCTCAGGGCAGGATTGTATCAGCAGAGTAAAAATCACTCTCTGCCCGGCTTCCATCCCTTTGACTAGACAATGTAGATTAGATAAAAGATGCGGAAGAGAAATATCACAGGGCTCCCCTGCCCCAGCCTGACCTCCTCAGATGCAGGTGTACGGGGTGGCGGTGAGGAATGGAGGGGAACAGAAAACACAGACATGGACAAGTTTTGGAGAAGTGGGCCCTGTACTCATTTCGTCACCCAGTGACTAGGCTGCTGCCCTAAGAGGGACAAAATACCAGGAGATAAGAGGTATCCAAGGACAGGAGGATCCATGCCATGTGTACAGCTCCGGGTGGCAACAAGCTCTCCGAGAAGAATGCTGCACGGAGTGTCGAGGCAGGAAATATACTACTAGGAGGAAATACATGGTTTCCTGGCATATGATCTCCTGTTTATTGCAGCACGTGGAAGGAGCTCCAGAATCATCGATGAGTAGCAGAGAAGTAACAGAGAGAGCCACCAACCTGCAGGACCACAGGGTGGAACAAGGGCCAGCTTCCTGCCATCCGAGAGGCCCACGGAGCAAGACGAGGTGGGGTGATGGAGGTCTCGCCCCATCTCGTCCTGGTACTATGGGCCCACCCTACCCCATAAATTGTAGACACAACCCTGGGGAAAGAGGGGTTGATTCCTGAATTGGCTGACCAAGATTCTGCCAGCCTGACTGACTGAAAAGTTAAAATAAAAATTTAATTTCTTAAATTTATTTATATATTTGGTGGCTGGCCATACAAGGATCGAACCCTGGACCGTGGTGTTATCAGCACCATGCTCTAACCAACTGAGCTGACCGATCGGACTTAAATTTCTTAAAAAGTCACATCCTTTGCACACATGAGTTTGTGAACTAAGATTTATATGTTTAATGTCACATGTTATAGATTTAACAAGTTGGCTTTTAAAAAAACTGGGACTTTTTTAAAGAAAGTATAAGACAGGTGGTCACTGTACTATGAACCTAAGTCTTTAGGTGTCTTTAAAAAGAAGAAAAAATTATTTCAAACCCACTCCCTTAAAAAACAAACAAATAAACAAACCAGGATAAGGAGGGCCATTATAGTGCTAGCAGTCATTTTCCAAACATTTCACTGAAAAAAAAAAAATCCCTTGAATCTACTCATTCATTCATCTCAGGCAAATATGGAAAAATTGGAAGAATGAGCTATGAAGGGAGAAGTTACCAGAACAGGGGCTGGGATGGAAAATGTTTTGCAATCTATCACCGTTGCCACTGCTGTTGGCGTAACGGGTCAAGAACGCAGTGTGTTGGTGCCCGCTGAGAAGAGGAGCCCGGCAGAGGTTCCAGACACCAGCTCCGTTGACCTTTGTGTTCAACGCCCGGCTGCCTCGGCGTCTGGAACAGCTGCCTCACCCCGCTCCTCTGAAGGGTGTCCCGGCGAGTCCTGTACCCCCCCACCCCATTCTCGCCAACTTGTGAGGTGGAGCCGTGGAACTTTCTGCCATCAGAGGCCTCCCAGGGGGACGGGCTGCAAACACAGACTTGGAAAATATTCTTGCTCAGGAAGCAAGGGACCACTGGCTGTCCTGCTCACTGTCTCCACTCCTCAGAGGGAGAAAGGGACTCTAGCTGCAGAAGGAGAAAGCATTTCCAGATCATCAGGACCATGAAACACTGGCTCATGTCCCCAAGGGAAATTGGGGACTTCCTTAACCCTCAGGTCAGACTTCCTGGAAACAGGGAGGGTGACTTGTCAGTGAACACTGTCACTCCATCTGCTTTTTTATGAATTGTCATCCACTTTAAAATACACCCACTGACACAGACACGCACGGGCATATATTTTTATTCCCCTGATTCTCTAGATGGTGCCTCAGAACGTCCAAAGCCAACTTTTTTCTCTAAGCCTTGCTTTGAGGAATGTTCTCTGACCCTGTGAGGCAGGAGACTGAGGCTGAAAGGTCTGTCACCAGAGCAGAGGAATGAACAGAACAGAGAGGATGACGACCCATCCCCAGTCTCAGGGTTTCTTGTCAAGTTCAGTAATATTTCTCGACTCATTAGCGCACCCCTCTGACCTTGGGGGAATGGAGAACAGAGATGCCTTGGGTCAAGGCCACTTATCCCTGTCTCCCTATCTCCCCAGCTTCCTGTCTTCTAGGTAAAGAAATGGGGAGGTCAGTCGTGTAATGACCAGAGCTGACCATGCAATGAGAGTCTAAACAACAATGTCGAACATTTTCTTTTTTTTTTGTCTTTTTCTTTCGTGCCCGGCAACGGATCGCAACCCTCAGTGTCGCGCCCGTACCGGACCGGGACCGGCAACGGGATCGCAACCCTCGGTGTTGCTCCCGCACCTCGCTCAGCCAGTGAGCGGCAGGTCTATATGTGGGATCCGAACCCTCGGCGGGAGCACCACCGCGCTTCCCAAGCAGCGCACTGTAGCAGTGCGCCACCGGGCCGGCCCATTTTCTAGCACTTACTATATGCCAGATCCTTGAAGTGGTCTGTCTTATATAATTCTCCCAATAGCCCTGTGAGGTGGAGACAATTATTAGCATTGCTTTTTCCAGAAAAGAATGCCGAGGCTCACAGAGGCTCAGCAACTCACCTAAGCCTACATAGCTGTTAAGAGGCAGGTTGGGATTTAGACCCAGGCCTGTCTGACTCCCGAGCCCACAGTCTTAATTCCTACACTCCACCATTAACTAGTGGATGAAAGAGGGGAGGAGAAAAATACATTTAAAATTGTAGATGGTATCCTTGGGGAAAGGTTGAAAATCCCATTGTTGAAAATGGTAGTGCTGGGCCAGCCCCATGGCGCACTCGGGAGAGTGCGGCGCTGGGAGCGCAGCGATGCTCCCGCTGCAGGTTCAGGCTGAACCCACTAGCTTCGAGGGAAATGGCAGGGTGGGACAGAGACCTGGATGACAGCTCTTGGGGAAGCTGCCAAGGCTACCCTGTCTCCAGAAGCCAGGGGAAGGGATGGTACAGAGAGGGGGAGAGCCATGCTACTACCCGGTGGAAAGCGGCTCTCTCTTCAGTCCATCTGTGACCGCCTGTCCAAAGTTTTGCTCCTGAGACCTTCCTGGGGGGCTCTGAAGGGACAGAGAGGGGCAGTGACTTTCCACGGTATAGAAATTTTGGTGAAAGATTGAACAAGGATAATCAGCTACCTAGGAGATAGGCCTGGCTTAAAACAGGGCTGACTTCTCTGACTGCTCCTTCCTACATGTGGCACTTACCAATTTAGTCAAAGAAACCTGTCCACAAGATGTCCAGAGGGTAGGGGGTAGGGAGAATGGGCATCTTGTCAGAGACAGTGGATACAGCAGAAAAAAACAAGCCAGGAGTCAGGAAAGCAAACTGCCCCCCTCCCTCTGCCAGGCCTGCAAGTAATCACCCTGTCCAAGTCAGCTCAGACTGCCATAACAAAATTCCACAGATTGGGTGGCTTAAATAGTAGACACAGTTCTGGAGGTTGGAGGTCTGAGATCAGGGTGCCAGCATGGTTGGGTTCTGGTGAGGGCTCTCTTCCTGGCTTGCAGACAGCTGCCTTCGGCCACCTTCTCACTGTGCTCTCGTGGCCTTTCCTTGGTGCACGGATGTGGGAGGGGGGCGGATCTATTCCTCTTCTTACAAGGCCACCAATCCCATCAGATTAAAACCTAACCCTCATGACCTCATTTAACCCCAGGATCTCCTCAAAGCCCTATCTACAAATATAGTTACATTGGGGATTAGGGACTCAACATATGAATGGGGTCGAGGCATAATTTAGTCCATAGCACACCGTCTCTGAACCTCAGTTTTCTCATTTTTATAGTATCTGTGTTGCTGAACCCAAGTCCAGCTGACCATCCCTTACAAAAATCCTGGCTTGGTTCACCAAAATCTGTTACCCCAGGGCATTCAGATTCTGGAGAGTCTCACCAAAATCTTGTTACCGAACCCATGTCTGGCTGCCCACTGCACAGAATAAAAAGCCAAACAACTCAAAAGTCAAATTGTTGGTGGGATAGGAAGGCAGCTTTACTCAGCTGAAGGAGATGTTAGGCTACCCTATCTCAAAGACTCAGATTTACTTTAAAGAGGGGGTTGAGGGAATGGAGTGTGGGACATGAAAAGCAGGAGGGAGGAGCACGGGTAAGCGGCCAGCTGCAAATTCTCACCAGGGTTCCTTCCGGCTTCTGTTCTCATCCTTGACTTATCTTAGCGTCCTGCTGGATTTTGATTTGTTTCAGGGTGAAATCAGCATATCTTTATTGATGCCTTCCTTGGTTTCTCAGGGTGGGGGCTGTACCTTATTCATAGCAAGTTTGCAACTCCAGGCTGACTGGAAAACAACTTTACATTTATGTAAATAATGTCATCTTGCCCCGTAACCAAGATTCAAAATATCAAATAACCATGGGAAAAGGGAAATGCATGCTAAGAAAAAAACTGTGTCCCCTTCCCCCTTTTTTTGTCTAAAGCCCATGTGGTTTTAGGTCCCAACATGGCTTCAGTCCTGCTTACTCCAATGTCTTGTCTTCAACACCACCTAGTTAGAGGGCTTTACCTGTAGTCACTCCTACCAGCTGTTCTGCGCCTGTGTGATGATAATTTAACTTCTCACATTCGGAGTCTTTTTATCCAAGCTATTTCACTGGAAACTCCTAACTACTCTACAAGGGAGGCAAGGAAGGTATTAATATACTGTGGTAGTTAACTACTCCTGCATAATAAACTACCTCAAAACTTAGTCATTTAAAAGAACAACGATTTTCTTATAGCCCAGGATTTTGTGGGTTAGAAATCAGGGCAGGGTTTGGGTGGGTGTTTCTTCTGTTCCATGTGACTTTGCCTGAGACGTCTGGTACCTGGGCAGGGATGGCTGCAAGGCTGGGCTCAGCTGAGACTGTTGACCAGAGTTCTCACTCCAGCATGACAGCCTCAGGGTAGTCAGATTTCTTACACAGAGACTCGGAGAGCGTTGAGGGAGGCCCGGGAGGAAGCCACAAGCTTTCTCATTACAAGCCTTGGAAGTTCCAGAACATCTTCTGCATTCCATTGGTGAAGCAAGCCATTAAGGCCACCCAGATCTCAAAAGGAGGAGTAGCAAAGATTTGAGGCCCTCTTTAATCTGCCACATAACCCCATTTTCCAGAAAGAATAAGTTAGGCCCAGAGTGGTAACTGACTGCTTCTAGGTCACAGAGTTGTTAGATACTATATTAGTTTTTCATGGCTTCTGTAATAAATTGCCACAAGCTTGGTAGCACAAATTAACACAAATTTATTCTCTTATAGTTTTGGAGGTAGGAAGTCCAAAATGTGACTTACAGGGCAAAATGAAGGTGTCAACAGGGCTGAGTTCCTTCTGGAGGCTCTAGGGGACAATCTATTTCCTTACCTTTTCCAGCATCTAGAGGCTGACCGCATTCCTTGGCTCATGGCCCCTTCCTCCATTTCAGAGTGTATTGCTGCAGCCTCTGCTTCTGTGGTCACACCTCCTCTCTGACTTCTACCTCATTGCCCCTCCTCATAAAGATCCTTGTGATTACATTGGGCCCACCTGGATAATCTAGGGTAATTTCTCCATCTCAGAACCCTTAATTTAATCACACATGTCAAGTCCCTTTTGCCATGTGAGGTAACATATTCACAGGTTCTGCAGATGAGGAATGTTGACACCTTTGGTGTGTGTGTGTGGGGGGGCGGGGATTATTCTGTCTACCACAGGTACAGGGCCAGAACTAGAACACAGGTCCCTGGTTCCCAGATCATGAGGTGCTTTCCATGATAGCATGAGAGGACTATACCAGTTATTTATTGCCTCAAAACACAGCACAACTGTCCAATCCCAAGACTAAAGGACTTAAAAATTGCGATCCCCTTACCGGTCACAAAAAAAAAAAAAAAAGAATTGGAACAAAATATTTAGAACCAGGGCTGACCAGAATAGTCAGGTTTGAATAGGAGGCTTGGTCATTTTGTCCAGAAATTGTTCTGCCCACCTGGGGCTTGAAGTGATCTGGATGAGCTACCTGGGGTGACAGCTATTGCGATGGGGAAAAGCGTCTTATTACATGAGTGCTTCTGGTCTTTTTCCACTCCCCTGCCTAGGAAAAAGGATACTGGTTTTACCTGATCATCTTCTCCACCTCCCGTCTCTCCAGTCTGCCATGTCAGACTGTGTATCTGGGGTTTTTGTGTTGCAGAATTAGGAAGAAAGGAGAGAAAAGAAGAAGGAGAAGGAATGTGTGATTAGAGCTGGAAGAGGAATTTGGGAGGTAGGAGTTTTGGCAAGGAGAGGTGCAGGATCAGATTTGGTATGCAGAGAAATAATGGGAGAGGAAAAATAGGATTTTGAGAAAGTTGATCTTCTCTATCCCATCATCTTCAGAGTATGAGTTATTGGAGAATGCGCACAGATAAGTTATTTTGAAATATTTTTTGGTTGCTGGACTGAGTTTATGTGATGGAGCCTCTTTGGGACCAGGCCTCTTAGTGTGGCTCTGTGGTGCAGAGCTGGGAGCAATGGGCGTAGTGAGTGGTGCTGGGGCAGAGGCTGGAAGCCAAGGAACTGCTCACTTTTTCCAGCTTGGACATCAACATGACTTATGGCCTGGAGAATTTGGGCAGCCCCAGCCCATCTGTGTCCAGATATATGAGAGGAGCCCGAAGGCTCAAGGCTTTTAGAGGCCTTGTTTGTTTGTGGTGTTGCTTCCCACTCTGCTGGAGCTCCTTGAGCAGCTCTGGGAGGGGAGAGGCTTGGCAGGAGCTGGACCTCCTGTCTGTCAAACCAGAGGCAGCCGGGGCTGGACGGAGAAGCAGGAGGCTTGCTGGAATGAACTCAGGAGTAAAGAAGTAGAGACAGGAAGGAAAAAACTACTGCTAGTGAGGGATGTGTGTAGAGGGCTGCCTCGGTCTCCTAGAATTTCCCAAGGGATTGTGAGATCCCCAACGGCAGGAGCTGGCTCTTCCTCATGTTTGTTTTTCAGACTTAACACCATGCCTGACAGGTTGTAATTGCTCCATAAATGATGTTAGAGGGAGGGAAGAAGTTTGGCAGGGAGGGAGGGAGGTTGGTTCTCCAACTTCCGCTCAAAAATACTTGGCTACCTAATTAAGACATGACATTATTCTGGCTGAAATCTCATTTCTCCTCGAGGCAGACGTGGTGTAGGGGACCCTGATTTCAGTCCTAAGATTCTGGAATTCTGGAGCTCAAGTCCTCTTCCTTCCACTGATCCAGACTCCTCTCTCTGAGGTGAGCTGCAAATTGAGGCATCATTTGGAATCAGGTAGACCTGGATTCAAATCCCCACTCCGTCACTCTGGCAGTGGGACCTCAAGCAAGTTACTTAAACTCCTTATATAGGCTCAGCCTCCTTTGAAAGAGGTGACAGGTGAGCTGCAAATTGAGGCATCATTTGGAATCAGGTAGACCTGGATTCAAATCCCCACTCCATCACTCTGGCAGTGGGACCTCAAGCAAGTTACTTAAACTCCTTATATAGGCTCAGCCTCCTTTGAAAGAGGTGACGATCCTCACTGTAAGACGGTTAAATGAAATGTGTCCGTGAAAATGAGAGGAGGAGCCACTAACCCAGTCCCTAGCACATGGATCTCAGGGATGGCCCTGCTCTCCCCTCCTTCTCGTAGATAATCTCAGTCCCTGCTCACTTGCCCTGACATCTGCCTGCTCCTTACACCTTGATCTCTCAAGCTGCCTTCCTGCTCCTTCCTCCTTACCTCTAGCCCCATTTGGTGATGCTCCCTGAAGCAGTCAGTTTTCCCCTGCAGCATTTTTCTCTTTAGCTCCAGCTTAGCCTCCTTGGTGGGATCTTGGCAATGTCTCTCCAGGAGGCTTGTGCCCTAGGAGGTGAGGGGCCACCAAAGAGCGCAGGGATGAGCCATAAGGAACTAGCTACCCAGGGGCTTCTGGAGGGTTAAAACCTGTCTCCCTCCAGCAGCTGCATACAGCCTGATATGCGGGAAAAAAAATTTAAATTTAAAAAGTGGATGCTCCTATATTCCACAGCATTTTAGGGCCCTGCCACAGACCCAGAAAACCCCACTCCTCCCGCAGCCTTCCACTTCATCCCCTGTGCCCCAGCCTGAATGGCTTCTCAGTCTCCATTCCCTCTGACTCTGTCCTCTATGCCTGTGCCTGGAGCAGGACATGGGTAGGGCAGAAGCCTTGGTTTCTGTTGGCATACTCACTCCTAAAAGTGGGAGGATTACACAGGGTGCCCTATCTGAGCATTTAGACCAATTTCAGAAGAGCTAGTTTATGTCCTTAAGATTGTGTGGGGATACACCCACCAGAGAGGGTGGGTCTATGCCTCATTTGGAAGAGGATGACACAAGGACTGGGGCCAGCCTGACACGAGGTCAGCACACCCTGACATGGGGTCAGCTCACCCTGACAATGAGGAGTTTGCTGAAGTGTCAGGTAAACACTGAGAGCGCCCAGGCATGCTATCCGAGGTCACAGACCTCAGAGAAAGGGCCCCGGCACAGGATCCTTGGGCATGCCCCAGGTTCACCCCCCCATGCAAAGGAGGGAACAACACATTGTGGGGACAGACTTCTGAGCCCTCTGCATTAATGAGATCCAAACCCTCAGGAGGAGTGAGATCAGGGCTTGCTCTCTGTCCACCATGGGGCACCCGTGCACTGCAAGGAAGGCCCAGGAGGAGCCGCCAGCGTGGCTCTGTCCAGGGTAAGGAGAGAGTGGCTTGGGAAGGAGCTCCTCCAAGATGCCCTGGCAAACCCCTGTCACATTTCACAACACAGAGGACCATGAACCCCCAGCTTGGCCCATAAGGAGAGAGTGGCTTGGGAAGGAGCTCCTCCAAGATGCCCTGGCAAACCCCTGTCACATTCCACAACACAGAGGACCATGAACCCCCAGCTTGGCCCGAATCTTCGGGGCTGGCATGCAGGCTGGGCGTTTCCTCTCCTTCCAATCCTTCTTTCTCTGTTCTCTTTCTGGAGCCAAAGGTTCAGCTGGAGCTTCTGTCTCTCTTCTCTGCAGAGGGGCTGTGCTGGAAATTGGGAGAATGGGGAAAGGGGCAGGTGCCAGCCAGGAGGACCTTCCACTTAGTTTAATGTTTCTGCAAAGCCAGACTTCTCTAAAATGTGGGCTGAGCACTCCCAAGTGCCCAGCACTGTGTCAGCCACCCCTAGAATATAGAGATAAAGAAGATTTGGCCTCTGCTCAGGACAGCTGTCTATCTAGGAGCACCCTTGACAGCCTCGCTGGCTGGGCACACTGAGGAGATCAGAGGAGGAAATGTCACTGAGGGTTCTATGCCACCGTACCCCACAGGCTGCATGAAGGTGGGGTCCCCATCTGCTGTTCCCCACCAGTGCCTAGCATGGTACCTAGCCCACCAGAGGAGCTTAATACACATTTGTTGAATGAATGAATGAATGACCAGGATGAGGTGGTCCAGGAAGGCTTCCTGGAAGAAAGGGAATCTGAACAAGGCCTTAAACGATGGGCAGGATTTGACTAGGCCAAGCAGAAGGGAGTTTATCCTAGGCAGTGGAAACCTTATAAAGAGAGGTGGGAAAGGGGACTATGGCAGAAGGACTGGAGGATGGAGCAGGAGGAACAGCTCCTGCGTTACTCTGAGGATAAAGCCTAGGCACCCCCAGCATCACTTACAAGGCCCTTGTGATCTGGGTTTTCTCACTACTTCAGTACTGTCTCTTACGCAAGTCCCTGGTCCTCTACCCTCCTGCCGACTCAAGTATTTATTTGCAATCCCTGGAACAAGCCCCCCCCCCCCCCCC
>NW_007740638.1:5331-9658 GCF_000696425.1 Galeopterus variegatus | reverse complement strand
CCCGCCACACACACACACACACTTCTGCCTCTCCTGCAGGCCTGTGAACATCCTCATCCCCTCTGCCTGGAAGACCCTCCACTTCCACCTCTTCCTGTCTCTTGTGCTCCTCCTGATATCAGTGGTCTCTTCCTCTGAGGGACATCCCTTCTGAAAATGAGTTAGTCACCCTGTAAGTGTGATCATGCTGCTCTCGGCTTACCCCATGCACACACTAGCGCTGCGAATTATTATTCCTGATCTGTCTCCCCCACTAGACTGGCCGTGTCAAGCTGCACCAGATTCCCCGAGAAACTGCCACCAGCAGTCAGAGACGACTGGCTGTGATTTCAGCAATGTGTCAGAGGCAGTCGGCATCTGAGAGGGCCCAAGCACAGCCGTCAAAACACAGATCACACAGTCCCCAACAACCGCAGTGTCTAAGTGGAAGAAGCTGGGCTGAAGTGGGCATGGCTTACAAAGCTTTTCTGTAAAGCATTAGTGATTTCTGATTGCATCTGGCAAGATCCTTCATGAGTGTGGATTTCCCATTAGCCTGTAAGCTCCTTTGGGCTGTGATCAAGTCTAATTCTCCTTTGTATTGCCGATTAAATGCCACACCAGACACATGGTAGGTTTAATAAATAATTGTTTCTTTATTTGGTTAATTAATTATTAATTGATCAGACTCATTTAGTCTACATCATCATAATTTCCAGTCTCTGACCTCAGTCTTGAATGGGCTGCAGGAAGGGATCCTTACCCCTAGAGATTATGCCCAGAAGCTTACATAATACCACAAGTAGGAAATAAGAAGGCTACTGCAGTAAACGGGAAGCAGGTTCCCAATTAAATGTCATATGTTTAGAGACGATTATGCCCAGAAGCTTACATAATACCACAAGTAGGAAATAAGAAGGCTACTGCAGTAAACAGGAAGCAGGTTCCCAATTAAATGTCATATGTTTAGAGATGGAGAAGACTTTAGCACCTAGCCCAAGCCCTCACTTTATCCGATGGGAACCTGAGACAGCAATGTAAACTGTATTTGTCTGAGGTCACAGACATCTCTTACTTGTCAGATCCAGATATTTGACCTTGGTCTTTGAGGTTCAGTGTTTCCCCACCATACCATGCCATTTTCCTCGAGCACCAGCAAACCTCCTCCTAGGGCCTTTCCCCAAGAAGTAGCCTGGTGGAAAGATCGTGGTCATGTATGCCAAGCCAGAGTCCACATCCTGATTCTGCTATTTAATTGCCATTCAATTAAGAGGGCCTTGGACAACCCAAATCACTCTCTTGTGAAAGAGAGACAGCACCCACATGGAGGGCCGGTGTGGGGATTGCATGTGAGGTAACGTCTGCAGGGAGCCTAGCACTGCACTTGGTACAGTGGCCCTCAGTAAATGTCAGTCTGTCCGCTTTCTCCCCACTCTTGGGAGTTGTTCTTGCTTCTCTGTCTTTGCCCTGACTCTTAGAAAATCATGATCTACTTAGAAGGGCCTCTTTGAGGTCCTTTGGTTCACTTCCCTGCGTTTATTCAGGCCCCATCCCTCTGTCCTCTACAAAAGTCCCAACCCACCCCTGAGCTCCTAAGGCAGGTATTTCACGGGTAACTCATGCCCTTCTTCCTCTAATCTAACCCAACCCTTTCTACTACAATTTAGGGATGAAGCCATTTTTTTCTGTTTTGCCTTCCAGGAGGCTGCCACAATCTTCTTTCCCCACTTCTTCTTTCTCTTTCCTACCTTATGTGCTTAGTTTTTCAATATCCTAATTTATTCTCCTCTTCTCCTTCCCTAGGGCTTCAGTAACTTCCTCCGCCCCTCTCTGTCCTCCCTGTCCATATCTTTTGTCCTTAGATGGCAGCTGCGTGATGTCTCCCTTCCACGGCCCCCTCCCACAACCGTGGCGCAGACCCAGACGTGTCAGCCCCCAGCCGTGCCTGCCTCTGGTGGGGAGCGTATCTGCTGCCACACGGCAGCTCCTGCAGCAGTCCCGGGCGGGCTGGAGTGAGTCTGCAGGCTGACCCTGCTGCCTGTCTGACCCAGCCGCTCGCTCCAGGGAGAAGTGGGGTGAGGGAAGCTGAGGCTGCCTTCCTAGCTCCTCGACAAATGCCAAAGAGACCCTTAGGGACTCCTCCCATTCCACAGCATGGGTGCTACCAGCTCTCCTTGCCCCAGACCCCTCTTCTGGGGCTGCACTGGCCTCTTTGCCAGAAGAATTCCAGGGCAGGTCAAAGCAATTTCCCTGGAAAATAAACCCAGTGCCCAGCCTCTTGCAGAATGGGCCAAACGATTTCGGCTTAGTCCAAAAGCTCCCAGCAGGGACTGAATCTCATAAACCAGGGGGGATTTTTTGTTGTTTTAAGTGGCCTGTCCTTTCTTGGGTTGGCCGGCTTCCTGCTCCCTTTCTGTCTCACTCTCCCCTCTCCCCTCCTGGGGTCGGAGAGGGGTTCTGAAGTGGGGGTGCAGAAGAGTCAGGAATGGAGGGCAGGTGGGGGGGCCGGAAAGGAAGTAATGGGCTGATTTAGCGTGAACCATCTCCCTGCCTGGCTGTGTCCCTCGACCTCCAGTCTAACTAGGCCTCATCGATATTCCAGTCCCACCCAGCCTGTGAACAGCAACAAGACGTTGTGCTCAGGGAGCACGTTCAACCTTTTTCAAAGCACCTTCATTTTCCATCAATCCATCTTGTACCCCTCGCAGCCCCGAGGGACAGCCTCGGAGGCCACAGGGTCAGCTGGCTTGGTGCTCGAATCTCTCCCAGCACACTGGCTCACCCGGCCTCTGGGGACTGCCCTTTGCATCTGGGACTGCTCCTTAGAGAATATCGTCTTCTGTTGATAGAGAAGGGGGGACTCCCAGAAGCTTCCACACACTGGCCTCATACTGAGGAGCTTGAGAACATGGACTCTGGTTCAAAATCTCGCTCTGTTCCTTACTGTGCGGCTTTGGGCAAGTCACTTAACCTCTCTGGGCCTCAGTTTCCTTGTGGTAAAACAGAGGTAGTACCAGTACCTACCTCATAGGGCTGTTATGAGGGCCAATTGGATTACTATTTAATTTGAATTAAAATTGCTTAGAGCAGCACTGGTGCACAGTAAGTGCCATGGTAGTGTTCGCTAGATAAACGAAATACAGGGTCGCACAGATGGCAGCTCATCACTCAGGAACGGACAGCTCTCATGGGCTCCCTGCAGATCTTCTTCTCCAAGCCCTTCATTTGCTCAACAAGTATTTATCAAACCTTTACCACGTGCCTCTGTTTTGGCCTTGGGTTTGTTGTGTGAACCCCATGCTCATGGAATTTACAGTAAGTGCACAAATAAATACATAATTTCTAATTGTGCTGTGTACTATAAAGGAATCAAAGAATAGGAGGCTTTGCAAGAGAATAACAAGGCAAACCTCCCTGGAGGTTCGGGGGCTAAGGAAGGTCTATACAAGGAAATGGCATTCGAGCCTGGGCCTGAAGGGTGAGATGGAACAGGTATGGGAGCTGGAGAACAGGGGGGACCAGGCCAACGTGGCCAGAGCCCAGGAACAAGGGGCTGTGAGAGAGGAGGCTGGACAGTTCGGCAGGGCCAGATTTAGGATTTGGGGTCATATTCCAAGTAGAGTGTTGCTATGGGTCAAGTGTCCCCCAGGAGTTCATGTACTAGAACTTGATCTCCATTGTAACAGCGTTAAGAGGGTAGGAAATTTGATTATGCTATTTGGAAGGTGGGGCCTTTGAAAGGTGATTGGATCATGAGGACTGTGCCCTGGTGAATGGATTCATCCACGCATGGCGTACTGCGCTATCGCGGGTGTGGACTGGTGGCTTTACAAGGAGTGCATGAGAGGGCTCTTCCCATTCTCACCATATGACACCCTGAGCTGCTGTAGAGTCACCCAGAAGAAGGCCCTCACCAGACGTGTTCCCGGACCATGGACTTCCCAGCCTCCAAAACTCAGAGAAATACATTTCACTTCTTTGTAAATTACCAGTTTCAGGTATTCAGTATTAAGAGCCCATCTGGCTGCGGGTGGAGAGTGGCTTCGCGGTGGATGAGTGAATAAAGAGAGCGGTTAGGAGGGGTCTGCCATGATCAAGGTGAGAGATGCTGGTGCCTTAGACTGCAGAAGTGGCCGTGCAGAAGGAGAGAAGTGGGTCAAGGTGAGATGCGTTTTGGAGGCAGAAAGCAGGGCTTAGGATTGTCACGTGTAGGAGAGAGCTTCTGGGGCTTTTGAGGGTGTTAGGCTTGGTGTGACTCAAGGAGCTGGTGATGGGTGGGTGTGGGGTAATGGATTTGAGGGTGGTGTCCAGAATGACTCCCCACCTGTGGGATGGGGCACCTGGGGGG
>NW_007740638.1:0-752 GCF_000696425.1 Galeopterus variegatus | reverse complement strand
CCCACTATGTGTTGGGCCTTATGCTAAGTGCTCGGAGGGATGTGACAGCTAAACAAACGATTAAGATTTAAGGTGGAAAAGGGGTTGATGGGGACCACAGGAGGAAAACATCCGTCCTATAGAAGAGACATCAGGGGCTTCACAAAGGAAATGATAGCTGATCAGATCTGCTTCTGATGGAGGAGGAAAGCAGGAGATGTAAGGAAGAAAGTTCTTTATTTCTCCAGCCCAGTTCTCCCTACAGCTGATGCTCATCAGTAGAGGGCAACCAGCAGGCCGAGTGGCCCAGAAACCAGAGTACTGGGAAAGGATGAGGGAACTTTGGACTTTGATCTGGAGAAGAGACCTGGAGAAAAGGTACACCCTCATCGTCATTAGGACAAACATATGTGAAGACGAAGTAGATGCTCCCTGTGACACCAGTGGGGACAACCAAGGCTGGTAGAGGGGAGGGAAATATTTTAGCTGAGAAGAGAAAGACAACACGTGATGTAGTGCAGCCAAATCAACCAGGGGCGGTTCCCCCTGCCCCCCAAGAGGACATTTGGCCACGTCTGGAGACAATTTTGGTTGTCACAACTGGAGGGTGGGGTGCTACTGGTTTCTTGAGGGGTATCGAGCCAGGACTGCTACACGCCCTACAATGCACAGGACAGCCCCCGCAACAAAGAACTCTCTGGCCCCAAATGTCATAGTGCCAAGGTCAAGTAACCCAGATAGAGTGGAAAAAGCACAGGCTTGGGGTTCCAGTC
>NW_007740637.1:28617-29135 GCF_000696425.1 Galeopterus variegatus | reverse complement strand
CATATGACTGTATTATCATCACTGTCACATCCAGCCCATGGCAGACCTCAGTACTTAATCATAGTTCCCTTTGCCATTGAGCATAAATATGTATTGAAATCCATACAGCCACTATTAATTGTGTTTTCACACAATACAAATACTGCTTACTATTCAAGCCTAGAAGAAGAGCTGGAATCGAGCAATAACAGACACATTCAGTAGACTGGATATGATAAATGGGATATGAAAAGTCGGGATATTCCAGAAGTATGGACCTAAAATCAGGGTAGGAATTTAAAGACACAAATGACAAATCTGAGATTGTNCCAAAACATGTATGATCATTATGTGTAAATTAACAATAAAATAAAACTTAAAAATTAATAGTTATAAATGGCATAATTTGTTATAGGATATTACTGCCACAGAGGTGGATTATAAGAGGTACGTGGTAGGACATATGAGAAATTTGACACAGAATAAAACCATAGCATTTGTCTCTGTGACAATAGAAGGGACTTTTTCTTGCACCTTAA
>NW_007740637.1:22404-26705 GCF_000696425.1 Galeopterus variegatus | reverse complement strand
ATAAAGTATTTGAGGCTTGGATCTGATTTTCCATAAACCCAAGTTTAACGTTGCATACAACAAAGTCCATTAAAATAATACCATGGAAATCTTGTGCTATAAGCCTAGGAAAGTGCTATGCAAATGAAAGACAAGAGTATAGTCAACATTATAATTACTACTATTTTCTCATGAAGGAAGTTCTCATGGATGTAAAATATTCTCATTACAGAGCTTTAGAGTAAAATCCTCCTCGGTCAAACACTTTCTGAACGGAGAGCTGAACGTCTTTGTTCCTGAGGCTATAAACCATGTGATCAACAATGATTCACAACTAGAGGAGTACCTAGATGATGGTCATGGGCAGACAAAAGAGGCACCACCACAGTGGACAATAATCACAGTGAGATGGGAGCCACGAGTAGAGCAGGCTTTTCACTTGCCTTCAGCTGACGGGATCCTCAGGATGGTGCAAACAATGAAGCCACAGGTGATTCACATGAAAGTCACCAAGGGCCTGTAAGTGCAAGAACTCCACCAATGAAGATAATTAATTCATTGGGGTAGCTATCAATACAGGCAAGCCCAATATCTGGTGAGGTGTCACAGAAGAAGTGGTTGATCGTGTTTGGGCCACAGAATAGATCAAACTTTACAACTTTATAAGAGGGAGCCTATGAGTGACAACAGAAAACCAGTCGCAGCACAAGTTGCTGCCAGCTGTCCATGTACCTGCCAGCTCATAAGGATGGGGTAGTGAAGTGAATGGCAGATGACAACATAGCGATCGTAACCCATCACTCTCGGTAGCATGCAATTAATGGCAGCAACACAAAGAAAGAAGGACATCTGAGTGGCACAGTTAATAAATGAGATTGTTCTGAGAAGAGACAGCAGATTTATGAGCACCTTGGGCAGGATGACAAAAGTGTAGCATGTCTCAGAGTTGGAGAGGATCCCTAGAAATAAGTACATAGGTATGTGGGGGCTGCAATCCAGGTGGATGACAGTGACAAGTGAAGTTTCCACTCAGCATAATCAGATAGAAGCACAGAAGAACAGCAAAGAGGATGATTTGGGTTTCCCCAAGGCTGGAGAATCCCAGCAACAAGAACTCTGTGACAGAGGAGAAATTAGCTTGGTTGACTTGGTCCCAGAGATTGATCTACAGAGAACAGAAAAGGAAGATGCAGAGTGCTGGTTTCACTTTGGATTGAGAAACAATAAATTGGAGAAAGGGAAGGACTCTACTGATTACATCAATTCATAGTATTGTTTCAAAATGCTCATTTAATATCTGTTTCCAGTGACATTTCTACATCTATTATAGTGTTTATATCTATGTGATCTTTTCACATTGCCTTTAAATAGGAATTAGAGAATAAAATGTCTGAAAAATTTTTGTGTAACAACCCTAGCTCTTCCATTTATTATCTGTGTAATCCTNGTTGATCTACAGAGAACAGAAAAGAAAGATGCAGAGTGCTGGTTTCACTTTGGATTGAGAAACAATACATTGGAGAAAGGAAAGTACTTACGCTAGCAGCAAATACTCTACTGATTACATCAATTCAGAGTATTGTTTCAAAATACTCATTTTATATCTGTTTCCAGTGACATTTCTACATCTATTATAGTGTTTATATCTACGTGATCTTTTCACATTGCCTTTAAATAGGAATTAGAGAATAAAATGTCTGAAAAATGTTTGTGTAACAACCCTAGCTCTTCCATTTATTATCTGTGTGATACTCCCTGCTTCAGTTTCCTCATCTGTATGTAAAAATACCAATTCTAGCTCTCCCAAGATTTTTATGAAGATTAACGCACTTATAAGAGCATGTGCACATTGTAAGCTTTTAGTGTCAGCTTCTGCTACATACGTAATCTAATTTTTGGAAAGTTTAGATAGTTCTTAAGAGTTTTTTTTTAGGAGGTGTATGAAGTGTGCTTTGAACATACCTCCATCTAAGAATTTTTACTACTATTATTTTTAATCTCTATTACTTTATTTTCACAAAACTACTAAGCCAACATTCAAATCCAACTCCCATTTGTGCATATTTTTAGTGACAATAACACTGTGTTGAAGTTAGCTCATTTTTAATTTAATCATACAACCTATTTGATACACTTGATAAAGAGGAGTTTTAAGGGATTTCAGTGTATGTAGAGGCACTAAGGTATGTTTAAGTAACTCTACAGAAACATAAAGTTCTCATAGTCAGGTTGATCATTAATAATACTAACTGTTTATTATTCTGCCAAAAAGATGAACCTGGTTTACAGTTCTGCTGGAACTATAGTTTTAAACTTCAGAACAAAATAAATCCAAGCCATAAGAGTTCTCTTTGATATGAGCCACTGTGTCTCTTCATCATATGCTCCTTGGATTTCTAACAGAACTTATCATTACATTAACCATACCTGACCTTGAGGGGTTTCAGCTCCTCCAATTTTTCTTTCCTAAATTAAATATTTGAATTTTTAAAGGGTATTTGTAAAAGGCATTATTTAAGTTCATGGAAGGGATAGTGGCATTTTAAGCCTTGGAAGGAGACATGTGGGAAAAGAGATCCAGTCCACAACCTACTACATCATACTGTATACTTACAATTGTACCGTCCACATGTCAATCTGTCACACAACCAAGAAGGTGTAGATTATGAACCAGATCTAGTTCTCACAAATCACCGTACCATTGCTTTTCCTTTCCTCGCTCTGGCTCTTCAAAATACTGTATACATTAGCTGATGGCTAACAAAACAAACACCACCAGAATCTTCCCCGAAGAATACAATTGATTTACTCTCTCAGTTACCATCTCTGAGGCTTATGTAACAGATTACTTGTCCACAGAATAGTAGAATAGTGAGGTTCAAGGACAGCAGATTGTCTGTAAAGAAAAACAGTTTAGACACTCGGTTCTTTTTACTCCTTCATCACTTATTAGATTTCTGTAATATTACTTTGTCATCAGATAACATTTTAATGTGACATTTGAGAATGGAAGATGAGTGAACTAAGTGTTGAATGCCCGTTCTTTACAGAGAGTTATGGATATCTGTCTTTGTCCCCCCCACCCCCCCAGTTATCTAGGGAAGACTTCCTTAAGGAATAAATCTTTCAGAGATGGTTGATCTCTTAAGAGAGGGAGTCAGCACCTTGGGTTCTAGACAGCATATTTCATGGCATAGGTTTGAAGCCATCCCTATGCCAATTACAGCATAGCTAGTGATGCTCTATTATATTGCCTCCTAAGCCCTATACTGTCTTCTATTTTTTCAAGCATATACATATATATGTATATACACACACACATATGCACACACACACACATTCGTGCCTTATTCTCTTTGCATGCTCTTTTATCTCACTCAGTAGATAGACTAATCATGGGATAAAGTATTTTGAAAATTATCACTGGTGACTGGAACTTCTGTATCAGTAGATCTAACTACTATCTTCACTGAAATTCACACATAAACTTTCCGATGTTCCCTACAACATAACTGGATCTAGTAAAACCCAGAAATCTTATCAACTGAGACTCAAAATTAGTATTACTACAACCATTTATATTTTGAAAAGCTCTATGCTATTCCTTTCTACCATTGACATCTCAATGCCCAAAACTGTGTGTTCCTACCTCCTCTGCTGAGAAGTCTGAGAATTATTCCCCAAAGCATCACTGAATAACTTTTCTTTCATCTCTTGTTAGTTATGTCTCGAATATGCTTGCTGGTATTTATAGTTTCCAAAACTCCAGGGAGCTATTATGGCAACATTATTTTTGGCACAGTTCCATCCTTCTCTAAATTAGTAAAAGGGGATGCAAAAAAAAAAAAAAAAAAAAATGGATCCCAAATCTCCCAGGTCCAATAGGGAAATAAATAAATAAATAAAGGGACAGGGAAAAAAAATGGCATTGGCAATTGGTTGGTCATCTTTGTGAGGTTCCCTCGTGGCTCATTAGGAGCTGAAGGATGTTGCAAATTAAGAAGGGGAAACTGAATATGGAAAACTCATATTACAGGAGACAATGCAGGGCTGCCTTATTTATTATTATTATAAGCATATTATCATAGCAAGTAGTGATTTTTCTTTATGCTGTTTACCTACCTATCCCTCTGCAACCCATCCCCTGCCTCCGTCCCATCTCTGGTATTCTTAGGTTTGTTTTCCCCTTCTGACAGTTTGACATATTGTTTTGGACTTTTTTTTTTCCTTTTTTCTTTCTTTCCTTCCTTCCTTCCTTCCTTCCTTCCTTCCTTCCTTCCTTCCTTCCTTCCTTCCTTCCTTCCTTCCTTCCTTCCTTCCTT
>NW_007740637.1:5659-21404 GCF_000696425.1 Galeopterus variegatus | reverse complement strand
CTCTCTCTCTCTCTCTCTCTCTCTCTCTCTCTCTCTCTCTCTTCTTTAGCACCCAGTTATAAGTAAGAACATGCAGTATTTCTCATTCCTTGTCTGGCTTATTTCACTTAACATAATTTTCTCCAGACTCATCCATGTTGCTGCAAATGGCAGAATTTCATTCTTTTTTATGGCTGAGTATTCCATTGTGTATATATACACATTTTCTTAATCCAGTCACCCATTGATGGACACTTAGGTTGGTTCCATATTTTTGCTATTGTAAATAACGCTGCGGTGAATATGGGTATGCTGGTATCCCTTCGACATGATGATTACCATTCCTTTGGCTATATGCCCAATAGTGGGATTGCCGGATCATATGGTAGTTCTCTCTGAAGTTGTTTGAGGAACCTCCATACTGTTTTCTACAATGTCTGTACTAATTAACAGTCCCACCAACAGTGTAGAAGAGTCCCCATCATCTCCAACATTAGTTTTTCTTGGTTTTTTTAATAATGGCCAGTCTAACTGGGGTGAGATGATATCTTGATGCGGTTTTGATTTGTATTTCTCTGATGACTAATGATGTTGAGCATTTTTTCATATACCATTAGGCCATTTATATGCCTTCCTTTGGAAAATATCTATTCATCTCCTTTGTCCATTTTTAAAATGGATTATTTGTTTTTTTTACTGTTTAGTTGTTGGAGTTATTTATGTATTCTGGATATTAATCCCTTGTCAGATGTATAGTTAGCAAATATTTTCTCCCATTCTGTAGGTTGTCTTTCTGCTCTGTTTACTGTTTCCTTTTCTGTGTAGAAGCTTTTTAATTTGGTATAGCCCCATTTGTTTATTTTTTTTTCTTTTGTTATTTATGTTTTAGGGGTCTTATTCATAAAGTCTTTGTCCAGTCTTACTTTCTAGGATGTTTCCTCTATGTTTCCCTTTAGTAATCTAAAGTTTTCATGTCTTATATTTAAGTCTTTAACCCATTTTGACTTGATTTTAGTATATGGTGAGAGGTGCAAGTCCAGTTTCATTCTGCAATACAGAAGTCCAATTTTCCCAGCACCATTTACTGAGAATCAGTCTTTTCCCCAATGTATGTTCTTGTTGCCTTTGCCAAAGTTTAGTTGACTGTATGTGGGTTGACTCCCAGGTTTTCTGTTCTGTGTCATTGATTTCATTGTCTGTTTTTATGCCAGTACCAAGCTGTTTTGTTTACAATAGTTTTGTAATATAATTTGAAGTCAGGTAGTGTTATTCCTCCAGCTTTCTTTCTTTATTTTTTTGCTCAAAATTGCTTTGGATCTTTGGGGTCTTTTTTAGTTCCATATGAATGTTAGGATAGCTTTGTCTATTTTGGTGAAGAATAACATTGGCACTGGCATTTTTATGGGGATTGCATTGATTCTGTAGATTGTGTTAGGTAGAACAGACATTTTCACAATGTTAATTCTTCCCATCAAAATGCATGGTATGTTCTTTCCATCTTTTCGTGTACCACTGTCTTTTCTGAGGAATTTTTTTGAGAGGAAGAAGCTTCCTTCATCCTTGGACATCACCAGGACAAATCAAGCTGTGATTTATCATTGACAAAGAAGAAACCAAGTTCTCCCTTTTTCTCCAAGTTCATCTGAAACCTGCAAATTCAGTTGCTGCACCAAGAAAAGGAGCATAGGAGCACAGTATGGGGGACAGGGAGAAGAGTGATGCCTTTGCTGGTAATACTGAAACTGTGTAGAATAACAGCAGAATGCAGGTTTAGAGACTGACGAAAAGTTTAGGTGCAGGTCACAGTAATAACAATGTTTTTTATTAGCTTTCTGGAGATGAAAAGATCTCCAATCAAGTATCCTCCTCAAAGGTGGAGAATAGGAGTAAAACCATGTGGGTAACACCCCAGAGAGCTTGGGAAGTCCTCCCAATTATCCTTGCTCTTTCTTGCAACTGTCTGATAGTCTGACTGAGATATGAGGGTACATCAAAAAGTTCACGGAAAAAATAGAATTAAAAGATAATACAAAGCTTTCTATGAACTTTTTGAAATATGCTAGTATATGAGAGGGGCTGTATGGTTGGAGGAAGGCCAATGAAGTGCCTGTTTACATTTGTGTGCCACTGTTTTCCTACCCTGAATTTGAAATTAGGTTAAATGTCAAGCTCTTTATGACTGGACTAGGCAACATAGTTTCTAGACTTTCAAGTTTCCTGGTGATCCTCCTTCTTTACTGTCCCTGAGGGTTTCATCAGTGAGTCACAAGGGGATAACAGAGAGAATCAAAGGAACTTAGCCACAAGGTCTTCCTCTACTCATCTGTTACCTGCTGCAGATCCTGTCAGTGCCTCCCAGCAGAGGTGTTCTTATCAACAGTTCCCAGAAGTTGCCCTCAGAGCAGCAGAAATTCTCAAATGAAACAATTCCGAAATCACTGTCTTTTTCTGTCCAATTATATCAAATATTGTCAAATGCTGCCAACAGAGACCCCACAGAAGCTCCTCCTGCTTCCGGTAATTTTTAAACAATCACAAAATCCCTTTTAATAGCAGCTAAGTTAGTGGGTTGCTTGGCCATCTGGTCTACTCAGCATTATTATCATTCTGAATAGACATTTCTCTACAGGATGCTGGCCAAGTCCCCAGCCTTGGTACTACATAACTCTTCAAAGAAAACTATACACAAAGTTCTCTACAGTTTTAGAGCAGGAATCTGAAAAAATACTGCAGTTAATTACATGTATAGAATCGCTTCTTGGTTCAATTGTCATGGGCACAGGCAGGACTCCAGTCCAGGAGCTGCCCTCATCACAGTCTCATGCATTTAAGGGCATTTTTCGAGGTTTTTAAGATAGTCATTTATTTTTTTACTATAGTTTGCACTCAAGTTTCCAACAAACTTAATATGAAACATATTTCATCTAAAATATTCAAATATGGGGCCGGCCCCATGGCACACTGGGGAGAGTGTGGCACTTGGGAGCTCAGCGGCGCTCCCGCCGCGGGTTTGGATCATATATAGGGGTGGCCGGTGACACTGGCTGAGCAAGGTGCGAGGACACCAAGCCAAGGATTGCGATCCCCTTACCGGTCACACACACACACACAAAAGCCAAAAACACAATAAATAAAAATAAAATAAAATATTCCAATATGGCTCATGTATGTAAGCAAAGAATATATTTTAATTCCATATTCATAAAAAGGGAATTGCATTACATCATTATGCTCAGTCTTGATTCAGAGGTCATCTTCTGAAAAACATCCCCATCTATAATTTATTTTTTCTTCTTAACATGCATTATAATTTTATGTGCAATTATGGTTATATTTTTTATTTAACTATCTCTACTTTCTGTCTCCTTGGGGTGATAATCTATGTTTTGCTAAATATTTTATCTTCATCTCCTACAATATTGCCTGATATATAATAGACATTTAATACATACTTGTTGAATGAATGAATGGATTTTTTTTTCTTTTTCACTGCTTTACTTGACTTACCTTCACTATCTGTGCCATATTTCTTTCTCTTTATGCTGGTTTCATCCAAATAAGAGGAAAAATGAAGACGAGAGCCTCAGACATCCATTCTCAGTGATACAATTAAAAAGACTGAGAGAGTCTCAGTTTCACACTCCCATATATGGGATTTAATCAAGATTCTTTGGATAGACTAAAAGTTGGAGCAACGCGTGATAGATTTCACAGGCCTTTTTACCCACTCAATGACAAGGAATAGAGGAGGTAGGGTTTGTCCTCCAACTGAAATATTTGAGAGGGTTTCTGAATAAATTAGGTTTTATACTGCAAATCAATCAATCAATAAAATTGAAAAATTAAAATAATAACCTCAAACTGGATTTAGTAAATAAACAGGAAAAGAGATTCATAATCTTCTATAACTGATGTGTGCTTATATGTCATAATATCAAATGATGAGCTGCAGACAAATTCTGAATCATAAGGGGACATCATCAGAGGTTTAATTTATCTGTTTTCTTATCTATGTTTTCTCCTGTCTTTCAACTTCATCCTCTGCCTGGTTTTCTTCATGGTAGTTGGAATAAAAGGAAAATAAGGACAGTTTTCTTTTATCTCACCTCTGCACAGAAGAAAAATAATAGAAATCTGGATGTTGACACTATATCACAGAATTTAGACTCAGTTTCTGCTCCTTAGTTTTGTAAGTATTGAGAGGAGGCTGAAAATAAATGGTGACAGTAGTAGCAGCAGTGTTTACTTGACCTATGAATCTCAGTCACTGTCCCTTGTTATTAAATCAATAACTCCAATGACTGTCTCTTGAATTTTTGAAGTTTTTTAATAATGCAGGCATATAATTTCTTGAATTAACTTTTCTTCTTAAGATACCTGTATAATTTTATATTTCCTGCATTAATTTTTAACTAAATCAATGATTAAGCAGTAATTAGAGAAAAAAATTAAATGACATGTAATATTTTATTAAAATTATGGGGTTAAACCATAAATTAAAGTAAAGGCAGACAGAAATTCTTCGTCTGGTCACACTAAGTCCCTAGCGGACCAACACTTTTGAAGATAACAACTACAGACTCTGGAAAAAGCACAGTGGATGACCACTTGAAAATACTAGAGATAGAATAAATCAGGCAGATTCTGAAATGTAGTCAACAATTGAATAATGGTTAGGTACACAGAATGAGTAGCCCTCTGTTACAATTTTTACTCTGAACAAAGTCTGTAGTCAGCATTACTTGTTGAAATGGCTGAAACACAGAAAGAAAACTAACAGACTTCCTGGCATGAAAAACCAGAAGACAGAGTCTGAAGTAACCAGAGCTGCTAAACATGAAGAGAGAATTTTAAAAATGAGAAAGCCAGAGACAGAAAGCTTCAAATTCTCTTTAATAGCTTAGTAAAATCTCTGGCTGACCTCTGAACCACATATGTGTGGGATATATTCAAAGCAGGCTGGAAGTATGAAAAAATTAAATATGAAAGAGTTATGAATGACCATCCAAGAGAACAAGTTTTCAATTTGAAAAGTTACTTGCTTGCTAAAACTAAAAAGACCAACAATTCTAAAATTAATTTGACAGAGTTTCTACATGATATTCACTGGGTCCTAGGTAAATTACAGAACTATTTTATATAAAGCAAACCAGGAAAATATGGCCCTTTCTAAAGAAAGGTAGTCAATGTAGACCTACAACAATATAACTCAAAGTTGAGATTAGTAAAAAGTGCTTACAATGAATGAGCATGTAAGAAATCTTAAAATAGTAATAGAAACTATGAAGAACCAAAAAAAAAAAATTTATCAAACTCAAAAATACCTACTTTGAAAAAAAACTTCAGTGAAGTATTTTTGCAGCAGAATGGAGACAACAAAGAGAAGAAACAGCATAAAAATAGGAGAATAAAAATACTACAGTGTGAAGAAGATTTGGAAAACAATAAAAAATATTAAAAGAACTTCAAGTACCTGGGGAACTATATGAAATCATATAGTGCATTTTTAGTTGGAGTTCCATGAAGAAATGAGCTAGATAATAAGGTATAAAATATATATACTTAAAAGAATACTGGCCAAAGATTTTACAAAATTTCTTAGAAACATGAATTTATAGATTCAAGAATTGCAACAAATCCCAAGCATGATACATATGAAGAAAACCATACCTGGGCACATCAGAGTCAAACTAATAAAAATAAAAAAATGAAGAGAACATCTTGAAAGCAGACCAAAATCAAAACAAAATAAAATTATTAAACAATTAGTGGATGACTGCTGACTTCTCACCAGAAGGCCAGAAAACATCACCCCTAAAAATGATGAAAAGACAAAAAATAATAAAATTACCAAAAAGAATTATAATTTTACTGAAATACTCTTCAAAATTAAAGGCAAAATAATGATATTTCTATATAGTAGAAACTAAGAGTATTTGCCACCAACAGGCTTCTCTTACCTGAAATACTAAGAGAAATTTTTCAAGGTAAGGGTAAATTATACCAGTTAGAAACTCCAACAGGCTGGTGTCAGGAAGTGAACATTTTCATGTTTCCCCACAGCTAAGGCTTTCTGAGTGAAGATACCTAAAACCTATCTTAACAAAGAAGACTTGAGACTTAAAGGGTAGCTAAATAATTAGTGAGAGATTTACCTCTCCGAAGTTATGTCCTCTCTCAGGACAGGAAGGTGATGACAATTTTACTCCTATATAAGCTCTGAGATTCGTAATGTCAGGGTTTCTTTTGTGAAATACCAATCCATATATGTGCGGGTTGGCATGTGACATCCCTCAGAAGGATGGGGTCAATAGGAATCAAAAAAGTTTTTTTCTCTAAGTAATAATAATCTATTCTTACTCCAGAAGTCTATATTTATGGCCAGGATAATATAAATCAATAAAGGTATTAAAAATATGTCATAAAAAATAATTAATAAACATTGAAATTAAAAATATTTGAATAAATATAAGACTATTGTTTCTTCTTTGTTTAGAACACATATGAATAAAGAAAAACAATTACATTTTCATATGGAGTTTTTAATGTATAGAAATATGATACACTTTATCATAGGAATAGGGTGGAGTAAATGCATTTTTGTAAGTCCAAGACCTCTACATGTTAGGTGTAGTTATGCAGTACTAAATCTAAGTAGACTGTTAAAATTAATGATGTGGAGTAACGTTAGCAATATGGCAAAATAGAAGGTCCAAGCCCTCACTCCCCATACTGAAGCATTGATTTAAGAATGATATAAGGCTAGAATACCTTTATGAGAAGTCCAGAATCCAGTTGAGAAGTTGTTGTACTCCAGATGAGCATAAAACGTGAATAGCCACATTAAAAAGGGTAAGAATGTGAATTTCAACTTGTCCATATTAACCATTTACCCAAGGTGATACAGCTCAATAGTGAGAGAGATCACCATGACCCATTACTTCTCCCTTGGAAAATAAGACAGAATGGAGCATACCTCCAATGTCCCAATCTTTCAGTACATCGACTAAAAAAAAACATTTCTATTTCACTTTACATGGAGCCTGGACAGAACTGGTATAGTCTGAATTCCTGGATGCAGATAAAAAACAAAGAAAAAAGGCAAGTAGTTTATTAGAGCCAGCACAGCACTGTGAAATTAAAATATGACACAGAACCTGAGGCTTCTCCCACAGGAGGTAGAGAGAGGATTGGTGTTTGCTTCCAGTGTTTCTTGATTTTTGTTGCACAGTCTAAGGGGCTGATTTCTGTTTCACTTATCTGGAGAATTGATGGAACCCTCATAATTTGCTGGAGGCAGCTAAAAACAAACATTGGTGGGTGATTTACTGCATCCAGCTCTGCTCAGTGATATTTGGAGAAAGCACAGAATTTGAGGCTTTTCCAAAGGGAAGAAAGAGAGGAGTGGAGTTGTGCTTCATTGTTCTAACCAATGGTACAGCAGTCAGACACAGAAGGAGCAAAAGATTACAGGAACTGCTCAGTGATATTTGGAGAAAGCACAGAATTTGAGGCTTTTCCAAAGGGAAGAAAGAGGGGATTGGAGTTGTGCTTCAATGTTCTAACTAATGGTAAAGCAGTCAGACACAGAAGGAGCAAAAGATCACAGGATCCTCTCTCTCTCTCTCTCTCTCTCTCTCTCTCTCTCTCTCTCACACACACACACACACACACACACACACACACACACATCAAAAAAAAAAAAAAAAGAAGAAAGAAAAAGAAACTACCAAATCTCCTCTAATTAGGAATCTGCATGTAAAAATCCAAAAACCAAAAAACAAACAAAAGAGAAAAACACATTTGAGAAGCTTCAAGAATCTGTAGCCAAGCTGGATGGGGAAGGTCTTTCCTTGTGAAAGCCAGTCTAGGAGATGTGGCTCCTTCTTCAAATTCATAAACACTACTGCAAAGCTACAAAGAACATGAATAATGAAGGAAACATGACACAGTCAAAGGAATAAAATAGATCTCCAGCACTGTCGTTAAAGAAATGCCTAACAAAAAATTCAAAGTAATTTCATTAGTGAAGCTTAGAAAGTTAGAGGAGAACACAGATAAGTAAACAATATTAGGAAAAGAATATTGGACAAAATAAGAATATCACCAAAGAGATAGAAAACATAAAAAACAACAAAACAGAAATTCCCAAACTGAAGAGTATAATGGCTAATCAGAAAAATTCACTAAAGGTCTTCAACAGCAGATTTTATCAAGCAAAAGAAATAATCATCAAATTTACATACAAGTCAGTTGAAATCATGAAATGAAATTATCCACTATCTAATCACAGAAGAAAAATAATAGGAAAAGAAAAAGAATGAAGAGAGCCTAAGGAGATTGTGGAATACCATCAAACAAACCAACAAATGCATTATAAAAATCAAAGATGAAGAAAAAAGTTAAACAGCAGAAAACGTATTTAAACAAAAATGGCTGAAAACATCCTAAATTGAGGCAGAAAATGAGCATCCAGATTTATGACGCCCAATGCATTAAAAGTTGCACAAACACAAGAAAGAATAAACAAAGACACATTGTAATCAAATTGTCAAAAGTCAAAGAAAAGAGAAGAGCTATGTAACTAAACAAAAGAAGAAGAAAAAAAAGGGAATTGTTGCATACAAGAGAGCATCCATAACACTGTCAGTGTATTTATCTATGGAAACCATAGAAACTAGAAAGGAATGGAATGATACATTCAAAGTGCTTAAAAAAATCCTGCCAACAAAGAATATTATATCCACAAAAACTGTCATGAAAAAATGACAATGAGACGAAAACATTTCTTATACAAACAAGAGCTGAGGAAATTTATCACCACTAGACCTGCCTTACAAAATATATTAAATAGAGTTCTTCAATTGAGACAAAAAAGTGCTAAACAAAAACATTAAAACATATGGGAATATAAAACGTACTGGTCAAGGTAAATATATAAACAAATGCATAATACTGTAATGGTGGTATATAGATAGATCACTTTTAATTATACCATAAAACTTGAGACAAAATTATTAAGTATATCTACCGCTACACGAATTTGTTAATGAATACACAATACAATATTAAATGCTATAAATTGTGACATCAATAAAGTGAGGGGAGAAAGTAAGTGGAGGGTTTAGTATTTTATTGAAGTTTAATTGTTATCAGCTTAAAATTAATAGTCATAAATTTAAGAATATTTATGTAAGCCTTGTGGTAGCTATAAAATAATACTATACACGATACATAAAAAAAGAAATCAAAGCATATCACTCCAAAAAGAAATCAACAAATAACAAAGGAAGATAGCAAAAGAAGAAGAGAAGGACAAAAGAACTAAAAGACAGATAGAAAACAATTAACAAAATGGCAATAGTTAAGTCTCTACCTATCAATAATTACTTTAAACATAAATGGTTTAAACATCCCAATCAAAAGACATAGAAAGACTAAACAGATTTTAAAACAATCCAACTTTATGCTGTCTACAAGAGACTCACTTTAAATTTAAAAACACACACAGACTGAAAGTACAGCAATAGAAAAAACATATTCTTGTAAATTATAATGAAAGGAGAGGAAGGGTGGCTATACTTATATCAGATGAAAAAGACTTTAAGTAAAAAACTGTCGCAAGAAACAAAGAAGGTCATTAATAATAAAGGATCAATTCATAAAAAGATATATAATTATAAATATATATGCACCTAGTAATTGTAGATATATGTGAACTCAAAATCAGGGCACCTAATCATACAAACATTGACAAATCCTCAGGGATAAATAGAGAGTGATAATATAATGAATAGAATGTTCATGCAGAACATCAATAAGGAAACAACTGACATGAACAATGTGATACAACAAATAGTTCTAACAGAAATATACAGAACATTCCACCCAATAGCTGCAGAATATACATTCTTCTCAAGTGCACACAGAGCATTTTCCAGGATAGATTACATGCTAGATCACAAAAGAATTCTCAACAAATATAAAAAGATTAAAATGAAACCAAGTATCTTTTCTGACCACAATGTAATGAAGCTAAAAATTGATAGCAGAAGGAAAACTGGAAAATGCCCAAATATGTGTAAATTAAACACCACAACCTTAAATAACCATTGTGTCATAGCATAAATTGAAGAGGAACTAGAAAGTATTTCAAGATGAATAAAATGACAACAAACCAAAATCTATGGGATGCAGCAAAAGCATACTATGAAGGAAATTTATACTAATAAACATCTACATTAAAATAAAGAAAAATCACAATTAAATATCTAACTTTACATTTACAGGAATTATAAAGTTTAGAGCAGAAATAAATAAAATAGAGATAAAAAAATAAATAAAATAAAATAAAATAAATAAAAAACAAGAAAATCAAAAGTTATTTTTATTTATTTTTTAATTTTTTTTCCATGTCCGGCAACAGATCGCAACCCTCAGTGTTGCCCCCGTACCGGACCGGAGACCGGCAACGGGATCGCAAACCTCGGCGTTGCTCCCGCACCTCGCTCAGCCAGTGAGCGGGAACCAGTCTGTATGTGGGATCCAAACCCTCGGGCGGGAGCGCCGCCGCACTTCCCAAGCGGCGCACTATCCAGTGCGCCACCGGGCTGGCCCCAAAAGTCATTTTTGAAAAGACAAACAAAACTAATAGAAAGTTATCCAGACTAAGAAAAAGTCTCAAGTAAAGAAAATCAGAAATAAATAAGATGCTATTACAATTAATGTGACAGAAATGAAAATCAGCTGTCTTAATCAGCTCTATTGCTATAACAAATTACCATATACTGTGAAGTTTAAACAACAAACTTTCCTCACAGTCCTGGAGGCTGGGAAGTCCAGAATCAAGGTACCCACAGTTACAGTGTCTGCTGAGGGCTTACTTCAGGTTTGCAGTTGGTCGTTATAATATTTTTCTCAAATGGTGCAGAGCAGTGAGAAACAACCTTTTTCATGTTTATTTTATAAGGGCACTAATTACATTCAATAATATTCCATTGTATGCACATACCACACTTTTAATTGTATTTATATATTTATGGGTTAGAGAGTTGATTATCAATATTTGTGCCCAGTATGTGATGAACAAATCAATATTATTAGCATGTTCTTCATTACACGTCATAATTACTCTTTGTGTCCCTTACCCAATTACTTCTTATCCCCCTCCCTTTCCCCCTCCCCCTTTCCCACCTCTAGTAGCTATAAGTGTGTTCTCTCCTCTGAAAGTTCAACATTTTATTATAGTCTTTCTTTCTTTCTTTCTTTCTTTCTTTGTTTCTTAGCTCCCTTTATGAGTGAGGACATGTGGTATTTCTCTTTCTGGGTTGGGCTTAACACAATTTTCTTTAAGCTCATCCATGTTGCTGTGAATGGCAGAATTTCAATATGTTTTTACAGCTGAGTAGAAATCGGTTGTGTATATATATATATCATATTTTCCTTATCCAATCATGATATCCCTTTTCCTTTTATTTATTTATTTTTTATTTTAACTTCTCAATGTACATTGTAGTTGATTTTCATGTCCCTGTACCTGTTTCTCTTTCCCCCCTTCCTCTCTCTCCTCCCTGACACTACATCATATATGTTCACTTGTCTTAACAAGTTCAAGGAATTGTTGTGATTGTTGTGTCTTCATCCCCCATTCTTTATTTGTTTGTTTGTTTGTTTTTATCTCCCACAAATAAGTGAGAATATGTGATATTTCTCTTTCTGTGCCTGACTTGTTTCTCATTTTTGGTTTTTGTTATTTGGGTCTTATCTCTTCTTTTTTTGTTGTTTTGTTTTGTTTTGTTTTGCTTTTAGTCTGGCTAGTGGTTTGCCTATTTTGTTTATCTTCTCAAAAACATAACTTTTTGTTTCATTGATCTTTTGTATCGTATTTCTGGCCTCTATTTAATTTCATTCTGCTCTGATTTTAATTATTTCTTTCCACCTACTAAGTTTGGGATTGGATTGCTCTTGTTTTTGTAGTTCCTTGAGATATAATGCTAGATTGTTTATTTGAAATCTTTCTGTTCTTTTGATGTAAGCATTTATTGCAATAAACTTTCCTCTTAGTACTGCTTTTGCAGTATCCCACGGATTTTGGTATGATGTGCTATTATTATCACTAGTTTCAAAAAATTTTGATTTCCTGTTTGATTTCTTCTTTAACCTATATGTTATTCCTGACTTCAAACTATATTACAAATCTATAGTAACAAAAACAGCATGATACTGGCATAAAAAACAACATGTGGACCAATGAAACAGAGTCGAGAACCCAGATATCAACCCACATATTTATAACCAACTGATCTTTGACAAGGGCACCAGGAACATACATGAGGAAAAGACTGCCTCTTCAATAAATGGTGTTGTGAAAACTAGATATCCACTTGCAGAATAATGAAACTTGATCTGTACCTCTCACCATATACCATAATAATCTCAAACTGGATTAGAGACTAAATATAAGGCCTGAAACTTTAAAATTCCTAGAAGAAAATATAGCGGAAATGCTCCAGGATTTACGGCTGGACAATGACTTTATGAATAATACTCCAAAAGCACAGGCAACAAAAGAAAAAATAAACAAATGGGATTATATCAAACTAAAAAGCTTCTGCACAGCAAAGGAAACAATCAACAGAGTGAAAAGACATCCTACAAAGTGGGAGAAAATATTTGCAAACTATGTATCCAACTAAGTATTAATATCCAGAATACACAAAGAGCTCAGACAAGTTTACAGCAAAACCAGAAATAGTCCAATTAAAAAATGGGCAAAGGAGCTGACATTTCTCAAAGGAAGACATACAAATGGCCAACAGGAATATGAAAAATGCTCAGCATTGCTAATCATCAGGGAAATGCAAATCAAACCCACTTTGAGATATCACCTTACCCCAATCAGACTGGATATTGTAAAAAAGACAAAGAATAACAAATGCTGGCGAAGATGTGGAAAAAGAGGAAACCTTTTGCACTGTTGGTGGAACTGTAAATTAGTACAGCCATTATGGAGAGTAGTGTGGAGGTTCCTTAAACAACGACAGATAGAACTTCCATATGATCTAGCAATCTCACTATTGGGGATATACCAGAGGATTAGAAAACATCAGGTCAAAGGAATACCTGTACTTCCATATTTATTGAACTTCTATCTACAAAACTAGATGATGGAACCAACCTAAATGTCTATTAATGGATGAGTGGATAAGGAAATTGTGGTATATATAAACAATGGAATACTACTCAGCCATAAAAAAAGAATGAAATTTTACCATTTATAGCAACATGGATGAGCATGGAGAAAATAATTCTAAGTGAAACAACCAAGGTACAGAAAGAGAAATACCACACGTTCTCACTCATAACTGGGAACTGAATCCATAAATGAACAAATGAACAATAAAGGGAGATAGAGAGAAAGAAACAAACAAACAACTATCACAGCAATACATCTAACTTTTAGAAAACTAGAGGTGGAGGGCCAAGCCTGTGGTGCACTCGGGAGAGTGCAGCCTGGGAGCACAGCAGCGCTCCCGCCGTGGGTTTGGATCCTATATAGGGATGACCAGTGTGCTCACAGCGCTCATTGGCTGAGCGTGGTGCAGCCAGTCTCAAAAAAAAAAAAGAAAGAAAGAAAGAAAGAAAGAAAACTAGAGGTGGAAAAGTGTTGTAAGGGGAGGGAGGGGGCTAATGAGAATTTGGTCAACAGACACAAAAAATGATTGTGTACTGTAATGATGAATAAGCTAACTATCCTGATCTAACCATCACACATTGTACACAATTTTTGAAAATCAACATTGCACCCCACATAATGTATAATAAATTTAAAAAACAAACAAAACAAAAGTAAAATAAAATAAAAATTTCAGGAAAATTCTAGTTGAGTAAACTTTATAAACATCTTTATAACATTATAAGCATTCATATTGATATGAATTTGACTCCATGGCTCATAAAGACTAATAAAAAATGAATTCTGTATATAAAAAAATAAGGATTAATTGCCTTCCATCTCCAGATCTACCTTTATTTGTCTTGATTGTGTTACTGGTATGTTTTTCCCTTGTCATCTGACATGATGTTAAGTTTTGACAGTAAAAAGTACTGAAGGGAAACTAAAATTTAAATGGGGTTTCTTTCCATTTCTGGTGGACTTTCATTTTTCTGGAGCTGCAGTGTGTGGAGGCTATTAACAATGAGAACACCCAGTGGCACTCTCTCCCAGGCAGTTTCAACTGTACCATTCTCAAAAGCATTTTCGTTTGAGGTTCCAAATTGCAGCACCTTCCCGTGAATGACTTTCCCCAGTACACCAGAGGGTGCAAGTTTAGGGGTATATCACCTCCTTACAGATGGCTTTCCTGAGGAACTAATAGGACAGAATCCAGAGGCTATTACACTGATTTCAAGACTTATTTATTAAGCTACATTTAAAAGGCAGTTTGAAGTTAGAATAAAGATAGACGAATAGATTGACGGAACTAAACATGGAGTCCAGAAGAAGATCCACATATTTACAGCCAATTAATTTTCTTTGAGGCTGCCAAGGCAATTCAATGGTGAAAGGGTGATCTTTTCAACAATGCTGCCTTTGGATGAAAAATAAAATCTTGACATTTTCTAACACAAATTAACTGAAAAATTGATCATATCATATCTGTCCTACAGAACTAATATTATTAAACTTCTTTAAAATATCATTGGATAAAATCTTAGTGAACTCGAGTTTTGAAAAAAGTTCTTAAATGTGACAGAAAACACTTGATCTATAAAAGCCAAAATCAATAAATTGGACTTTATCAAAACTAAAGGCAACTTTGGTTCTTCAAAAAACACTGGTAGAAAAGTAAAAGCAGAGTAGCAAAAATATTTGCATAATATATGTTACAGAACTTTATACCTACAAAATATAAAGAACTCTTACAAGTCAATAAGAAGGTAAATGATTCAATCCCAACATTGGAAAGAAAGAGTTATGCCCTTATTAAGAAATGGACAAAAGATCTGAAAAGGCACTCAACTAAAAAATATATAGAGAGAAAGCAAATAACTATTTTCCTGGGACTGGTGGTGGTAGAGGGGACTGATTGAGATGGAACATGAGAGAAAATTTTTAGGTGATAGAAATGACCTGTATCTTGACCATGGTCATGGTTACATTTGTGTACATTTTTGTCAAAATGCACCAAACCATACATTGTTGAGAAAATAGATTTGTAAGCCACAGACCTAAGAAGAATATATAGTATCTTGCATACATTGGAAAAAAGACTTTCTCTTCAGTAAATCATGCTAAGAAAACTGTACATACATATGTAGAAGAATGAAACTAGACCCATATGTCTTGCCATATAACAAAATCTAATCAAAATGGATTAAATACTTAGATATGAAACCTGAAACTCTAAAACTACTAAAAGAAAACATAGGAGAAATACTTCAGGAAGTAGGGCTGGGCAAAGGCTTTATTAATAAGACCTCAGAAGCACAGAAAACAAACAAACAAACAAAATATGTGGGATTTTACCAAACTAAAAAGCTTCTTCCCTGCAAAAGAAACAATAAACAGAGCAAAAAGACAACCTACAGAATAGAAGAAAATATTTTCAAACTGTCCATCAGACAAGAGATTAATATCCAGAATATAAAAGGAACTCAAACAACTAAATAGTTTTAAAAAATACATGATTAAAAAATGGGCGAAGGAGCCGAATAGGCATTTCTCAAAGGAAGATATACAAATGGCCAATAAATACATGAAAAG
>NW_007740637.1:0-4544 GCF_000696425.1 Galeopterus variegatus | reverse complement strand
TACTTAGGAAAGCCTTTATCTACATTAATTATCGCGACTTGTTCAAAATATGTTCATGGCAGATTTATTCATAAAAGCAGGCAATTGGCAATAAATCAAATGTCCATCAACATATAAAAGAATAAATATATTTTCTCATATTTATTCAGAAGAACACTATTCAGCAATCAAAATAGCACATTACTATACGTGTGGCAAGGTGAATGAACCTCATAAGCATTAAGTTTTGTGAGAGAAGTTAGATACATAAGAGTACATACTATATTTTTACATATATATCTAACTCAAGTCATGAAAGCTGAACTATGCTGATAAAAATCAGCACAGTATTTGTTGTTTCTAGGTAGGGAATCAACTGGAAAGTAGCATGAATTAACTTCTGGGAATGATGAAAATGTATTTCTCGATTGGTGTGGTGGTTCAATGGGTGAATGTATTTGTAAAACCTCAAATAACTTAATTTAAAATACTTGTATTTTATTTGTGTAAATTATCTCTTAATTTAAAAATAAGATCAGGGGAAAAGTGAATGAAAATGGGAATCAAAACCCCCAAAACAACATTTTAAAAATCTAACTAACACAATATACTCAAGAAACTCAAAATATAGTGCTAGGAATTGTGAAAAGAAAAGCAGAGGAGAGCAACTTCTGGTAGTCCTAATATCAGGAGAACAACAGGAACAACAAAAAACAACTGCTAATGGTAAATAACTTAAGAATAAGTTGGCCAATCTGTGAACATCAAGCCAAAAGAAGAAAAATTTAAAGCCTCCAGTTAACAGCTATACTTCCTGAAGACAGCACAAGAGGGAGCTTGACAGCTACAAAACTACGAATATTATTATAGATCATCCCTTTCAAGAGTACATTAAACCCAGTCTTATATAAACATGAATTCAGGAAAAGATTATGCTCATATCCCATAAGAAGATATTATAATAAAAATATATAGAGTAACATCCCTATAGGAAATAACTGTGTGCCTGTGTAATGAAAACCCAGATGTACTGCTCAGATTCTCCTTCAAGTAAAGGACTTGTTGCCCCAGATTATGGTAGTGCTGCCGGTAGACAGACTTCACATGTCAGCATTTTGGGGCACTTTGTCAGCAACACAGACACCTTGTCCAAAGTAACAATCATTTCTGGAACCCAAACACCAATTGAGTTAGGTTGATAAAGCTTTGCCCATCATGATCCAACTCAGGATACTTCTTTAATGGTCATTCTAGCTACAAAGTTCACCATTGGGTAAACTGAGACTCTCACTAGGAGTTCATTAAACTTGATTTTTCTCTCTGTCCAATACCCTCCACCCCCACTCACAGGTGTTAATCTCATGCATTTATTAATAAACATCCGACATGCCAAGGTAACTCACAGTGTACTTCCCAGGGAACAAAAACTTCAAGGAAAATATGCTCACAAAATACATGAAAACTCTAATTAAATATTTCAAAATGAGCTAAAAGATTTAAGGAAATGATAGAAAATATGAAATAATAGCAAAAATCACAATGTAGAAGAACTCAGTTATAAGTGACTGGAGGAAGAAAAGTTCTAAAAACATTGGGAAGCAGAAATGAAAGAAAGAATTATTTTGTAAATTAAATCTAAATTTAGAGAGGCTTAAGGCTGAATAAACATGATGAATAAGGCTGTAATAGAAAAACAGAGATGTGAAGAGAGGAAGAAACTAAAGAAAAAGGTAAAAATAATACTAGAGAATATATTCTTTATAATTTTGTTGTTACAATGTTTGAAACCATGCAAACACTATTACATGATATTGGAAGCCATTATAGTTGTTCCTGTTGGAGAAGAGGGAGTGGGAAATGAGATCATTTGTAATATTCTATTCTGTTTTTACCTATTCATGCTCAGTTTGTGATAAGTCATTGATGTGTCCATAATGATTTGTACACTTTTAGATGTGAAGAGAGGAAGAAACTAAAGAAAAAGGTAAACATAATACTAGAGAATATATTCTTTATAATTCTGTTGTTACATGTTTGAAACCATGCAAACACTATTACATGACATTAGAAGCCATTATAGTTGTTCCTGTTGGAGAAGAGGGAGTGGGAAATGAGATGTTTGTAATATTCTATTCTGTTTTTACCTATTCATGCTCACTTTGTGATAAGTCATTGATGTGTCCATCATGATTTGTACACTTTTATGTATGTGCTTTTGTGTTTCAATTAGAGAGGTGTACGAGATATACTGTTCTTTCACAGATGCTACATATTTTATGAGAATATTAATTATATTACTTTCTATTCTGTGCATTTTCTGTATTTCTCCAGCAATTTTTTTTCTATTATACTTAGATCTCTGTGTTTCTTCTTTAAGTCTTCTTCCAATGTCTGGTAATCTTTGTATGTTCAAATATATTCCAGACTATGGAACTTAGAAGCTTGTCTGAAGCTGTCTGTACACGGATAGACCTTGTGAACTAGCAAGCTAAAGGGCCATGAAAAATGATTACATTGGATAATGTTGAATATATTAATTATCCTGATTGGAGTATCACACATTGCACACAGTTACTTATATTTTGCTCTGTGCCCCACAGATACGTACAATCAACTATGTTTCAATAAAAAAAAATTTAAAAAACAAAGTAAGGAAAGTAGAAGAGTAAGGCAAAGTAATATTATTCATTTTGTTGAGGTAGCACCTAACTGGAATTATTTTTTTTCTTTCTTTTTTAAATTTATTTTTTATTGTTTATGAATATCAATGAGATACAAAGCTGATTGTCATCCCTCGTTAAGACTGGCTGTCAACCCGGGGTCTGAATGTGGGAAAGAGTTTGATGATGCTCCATGTTAAAAGACAACTCACACTTAATCCTTTGCTTTAAATATAGCTCCTCATGGTTGCCTCAGTTCTGCCAAGTGTCTAGTCCAGAACTCTGGTTTAATTGCCATAGAAGTAAACCTCCAGTGTCATCATGCATGAAAGAGATATAAGGCAATGCTGAAATCACCCTTCTTTTTTTTTTTCTTCTTCTATAATTGTTTTGGTATTTATGATGTGCTGTCCTCTCCTGTTTACCTTTTTGATAAGTATTATCATGTGTTTTTTAATACCCCTACTATCATGTTAGTGTGTTTGGGGTAGAATATGCATGCTAAATTCCAAAAGTCTTATTTATCACTAAAAAAAAAATTCCATAACAAACTTCATAAGCCCACGTTGCTAAAAAATATAATGAAAAGATAATAAACATAAATAGAGTGAAGTATTTTAATTCAGTGCTATGAAATGATGACAGGTCACATACACACAGAACAAATAATGATATTCCATCCTAAAATAGTTTAACTAAAAGTTAACATAACATCCATAACACTCATACTAAAATTTTAATCTAAATAAAAGTGCTTCACCAGGCATAATTCAGAAGAAATCAATAATAAAACTTATAAATTGTAAAAATAGAACTATTGTATTTTTATTTATTTATTTATCTGTCTATCTATTTATTTATTTGTTTATTTTTATTAGACATGTACCTGGGGTATAATGTTGATATTCAATAGTTGTGCATAACGTGTGGTGGTTAGATTAGTACAGTTAGCTCATTCATCATTACACTATGCAATCATTCTTTGTGTCTGTTGACCAATTCCCCATTAGCACCCCTCCCTCTCCTTCTCCCCTCCCCTTTTCTACTTCTAGTTTTTTTAAACTTCAGCATTTTACTGTGATTGTTGTTTCTTTCTTTCTCTCTGTCTCTCTTTATTGTTCATTTGTTTTTTGGTTTTTTTATAGATATAGTTCCCAGCTATGAGTGAAACAATATGGAATTTCTCTTTCTGTACCTGGGTTGTTTCACTTAGGATAATTTTCTCCAGGTTCATCCATGTTGATGAAAATGGTAGAATTTCATTCTTTTTTATGGCTTAGTAGTATTCCATTGTGTATATATACCACAATTTCCTTATCCGGTCATCGATCAGAGGACATTTAGGTTGGTTCCATTGCCTGGCTATTTTAAATAGATATGCAATATACATGGGAGTGCAAATATCCCTTCAACCTGATGTTTTCCAATCCTCTGGATATATCCCCAGGAGTGGGATTGCTGGATCATGTGGAAGTTCTCTCTGTAGTTGTTTGAGGAACATGCATACTGTTCTTCATAATTTAGTTACATTATTTCACTAATACAAAACTAAACTAGAAATAAATAAAATAAATTATTTAAATATTAGCAAGGAAATATCTATAATAAATAAACACTGCATTTCTAAACAAAAATTTGGTCAATAAATGACAATTGTAAATCTGTTAGGAAAAAAAAAAATAGAAGAACAAAAATAGTGGAGAGAACCAACACTATACTCATAGAAATGTCCTTCCTGAAATGCCTTAATTATTTAATAGTAAGAATAAAAATAAATAAAAAGAATTATTCCAAAAACTAAAAAAAGGGAAACAAAAGTAAGAACTGAGGTAGTAATTTAAGAATATGAGAAAACATCATTTTTGATTTTTTCACTTTAAAAATCTAAATAAAATTAACAAGGAC
>NW_007740636.1:26802-29138 GCF_000696425.1 Galeopterus variegatus | reverse complement strand
GGTATAATTTTTTATGTGTTTGGATTGATTGGACTGACAATGTGCACTTTAATGACCTCCTATGTACGACTTCTTAAAGAAGCAGCTTCTGAGGGCAGTTAATAAGTGTATTTACCTTATTTCCCTGATTGCAGTCTTCTCCCACCAATTGAGTATGTGACCCAGTAAAGACCGTGGCTGGCTTTATTGCAAAAATACGTACAATTGGTAAAAAAACAAACAAACCCAACTCAGCTAGCAATCAGAACCGTGAAATCTATTATTATATATANCTTCCCAAGCGGCGCACTGTAGCAGTGCGCCACCGGGCCGGCCCTCATAGACATATTCTAACCTCATGATCCTGCTCTCCTTGGCCCTGTGCTGTAACCATGTGAGCTAACCACCTACAGAGAGAATAAACAGAGTGACTAGGCATGAGTGAAGAAGAAATTCAGAATAATTCAGGTAGTTTGAGGTAAATCACCAAGTACTTCATAGAGTATAGAGGGAGTTGTAGGCAATTTGCAGAATGAGATGGTTAAATTTCTGCGCCAATAAGGTGCTGTGGTATTCTTGAATACTGAGATTATGAGCACTGCATTTAAAGCCAAAGGGACCTAGATTTGAAACTTACCTCACTGATTTACTAGTGGTATGATCTTGTCTAAGATATTATCCTTTCTGAGACTTTCTTATCAAATGTAATAATCCATGTGAAAATAACAAATCATGCAAAACATGATTCATTTATTCTTATACTTATTTCTCAATTTATTGAACACCCAGTATGTCCAAATATTGTACCCAGCAGTGGAAATTCATGAATGAGATACACTCATGCCTTCAAGGAGCTTTCAGTTGACTAATGTGTAAGTCAACAGAAAATTGCCACTTAGTGTGATGAATGCTTGGGCCAATGATATGCCTGGAATGCTTTGAAAGTGCAGAGAAGCATCTAATCCAGACTGAAGAGGTAGGACATACTTTCTGGAGAGACTGATACTTGATCTGAATTATGAAAGATGAGGACATTAGCTTGGGGAATCAAGGTAGCAAGGGCATCCGGGTAGAGGGAACTCTTTGAGTGAAGCTTGGAGGTGTGTGTGAAAGAGCATGGTGGGCAGGAAACCGCTTGGTAGGGATGGAGCATAATAAGGTTTCCCTCAGGGCAGGGAGAGTGGCAGAAGACAAGACAGAGGTGCTAGGCATGAACACTTGAACATTATCCTGAAAGCTTTTAGTTGTATAAAAGGATTCTAGCCAGGGGCATGCTATAATCAGGTTTATATTTTAGATTATTTTGGTAGCATTATGGAGGCTAGATTATAAGGGGGAGTCTGGTAACACAAAACTGAGAGATGCATTTTATTGTACAAAAATATATATTTTTGGCTATCCAATATGTGCCAAGCAGTTTATTATGTGTTCACAGAAAAAGTTACAGAAGACATAATGCCTTCCCTCAGGGAGCTTATAAAATATTGTGTTATAGATATGCAGGCAAAACATCATTCATACAACTTGTGCTAAATGCATGGTTGAGGCTGTTGTGAGTAACCCAGGTGGAAAGTGATAAAATGATGAACTACAGCTGTGGCAGTGGAGGTGGAGGAAGATAGATGGATTTGAGTGACAGTGAAGCGATATCATTGGCAGGACTTGTTTATAAATGGACAAGTAATTATAAGTCTAATTAGTTGTCTGAGTTTAGACCAGAGAATGGGGAAACTTTTCTTCCTGGGTATCCTGGATCACCCAACTCATGGTACACACCATAAACCCCACCAGAATTTTATAATGGTTCCATTTAACTTGAACCTGAGACTGCCACCTACATATCTGGGGGCTCCTTGTGGCTTTAGGAAAATATAAAGAAATAAGAACTGTTGTTGGCCAGTTTATTTAATCTTACCAGAAAGAAATAATGCTTCCTGCTTTTTGTAAAAACAAACAAAAAGTACCACAATCTTAAATAAATCTTTTCTAATAAGAGTTGCTGTGGCCAGCTCATTAATATTCTTTCATGATTGTATAATCAGTGTGGGGATGGTGGCTAAGTGACTAGTCTACAGGTTGGTTACATAATGACAAAAAATAGGTGTAGATGATTTCACAGGACACTAGAGGAGAAATGGGTATCACTCAGTGATTGAGGTTTCTACGACTGGCAATCAGCCTCTGAAGCAACCTGGCAAATTTATCTTCTGATATAGATGCTAAACATGACATTAGGTTGCTGTCTTTTGGGGGAACATTTGAGACTGTGGATATGGTGGTTGGATTATATTAGAGCGGCACTCTCTTAACCTTTAGATACAAGATGAAGGTTGCTTGTACCAGGCATGCTGTATGCA
>NW_007740636.1:10678-26343 GCF_000696425.1 Galeopterus variegatus | reverse complement strand
GGCACTCTCTTAACCTTTAGATACAAGATGAAGGTTGCTTGTACCAGGCATGCTGTATGCACAGCAAATCAAACCATTCCTGATGAGCTAGGAGAGTCCATGAGGGTGTTTGTTATGAGGGGGAAGGCCAGTTGTTATTAACTCTATTACTGAGATGGCAGAAAGAGCCATGTTGCAAGGAAGCTCTGCTCAACCTTTCCCTTGAGTGGCAGTGGGCATCTGGGCACAGGATGCTGCTGCCTATTACATTCCCCACTCCCATTTTCTGACATAAGCTTCTTTTGAGGGAATACCAGGATACACACCCATTGTGCTTATGAGGTTGTTAGCTGATGCTGCCTGCACAATAGGGTAGTGGTAGTTAGTTATTTACTATCTTACATAAATGCTTTTGGAGTGGGTTATGATTTGTTATTTAAATTTTAAAACATGGGAGACATAATCTAGGAGACCTGCTTGAAATGGAAAAATATCAGCACCAGAAGATTCTCAATATTTCATCAGTTATGAAGCCAACTAATTTTTGTTATGTTAATATGGAAAAAATGATGGTTCATCACCTGGTCATTTCTTTTCCCTGAACTATTTTATGAGAATTTCATATCACTTATTTTGCAAAACAGAATATTCCAGTTGTTGCACTCAACCGTTAATTGTCCTCTTCCTGTATGCATTAGTAAATTGGATAGCAGATGGAAAGTGAGTGACTGTTTTACATTAGTGCCTAATTGGAATGGAGATTTTTATTTATTAACATAAAAAGATCACTTATGTGTAATTATAAATTACAGAAGCACATGGATCTTTTATTAATGTGCAGAACTGAGGGTTTGTTTATAAAAATGTACCTACCATTTATAAAGCTCTTATAATAATGTTACGTTATAGCAGCTGGTTAGAATGTGTCTTTATTTCCTATTAGTTTGCTAGCTCCCTAAGGCAAAAATAATGTCTTTTTCACTATGCACATAGTAGTCATTTAATTATTTGTATAGAAATGAATTAGTTTAAGTTATAGTCATATGCTTATCATCATAGAATCACCCTTAGGAGTCAAAGAATTGATATTCAAATTCTTCACATAGTAGCCAATCTGTTGTTACCTGGGTGGCTGGATAATATGAATTTATGTTTTCTTCATATCTGACTATTCCCTTTTTCTTTTCCTTCAACATTTTAGCATTAAATATACTTCAATTAAAAGTATACTTTACTTAAATATATTTTTATTTCTAATAGTCTTCAGATCTAAATTTATAACTTTTGAGAATTTTGAATGTTTCATAATCCACGATTACAGTAAGCATTATTCATGGTCTCGGTATAATTTTTTATGTGTTTGGATTGATTGGACTGACAATGTGCACTTTAATGACCTCCTGTGTACGACTTCTTAAAGAAGCAGCTTCTGAGGGCAGTTAATAAGTGTATTTACCTTATTTCCCTGATTGCAGTCTTCTCACACCAATTGAGTATGTGACCCAGTAAAGACCGTGGCTGGCTTTATTGCAAAAATACGTACAATTGGTAAAAAACAAACAAACCCAACTCAGCTAGCAATCAGAACCGTGAAATCTATTATTATATATATGAGGGGTCTTCGAAAAGTTCATGGAAAGATTAGCATTATATTTTAATTCAATTTTCCATAAACTTTTTGAAGTACCCCTGTATATAAAGACTTCAGGTAACAAATTAAAGTTTGAGGACATAAATTACATAAGAAGCTGATCTCTACATACAATGGAGAATGTACTGTAAAGATGGCTATAATATTTGGAAGAAACCATTGCTGTGATCTTTCTATGCATAATTAAGAGGCCAGAAATATGATAAATTTAGGAAAATAATCAAATAGTACAGAGACAAAAAATATATATTTACCACATTGTATAAACAAAAGCAGAAATAGGGTGACTTCTTTTTTCAGTGTGATGTTGGAGGCATAGAGATTTTATGGCCTATTAGTAGATAGTATTTGTATGTTTATTCTAAAGAATTTAAAAAATTTAAATGATGATTGTTGTCTTTATTAAAGAAGGAAGTTTGATAAACAAGCTGTCTTTAAAGAAACAATCTTAGTATAAACATTGGTATAAAAATGTCTACTGAACCTGACACAAAACAAAACAAATCTAGAACAACTTTCCTATTGTTGAAAAGAAAACATGTGTATGTTTTATTTGTCAAAATAGTAATTACCTGAGGTCTTGGAAATAAAGCAATATGTGGGGTCTTTAAAAAGTTAATGGAAAGACTTGTATTATCTTTTAATTCTATTTTTTCTATAAACCTTTTGTACTACCCCCATATATATGTCAGTAAAATCAGAATACTTTGTAAACATCAAGAGACATTGTTCTGCATTTTTACAAAGTATTTCAATATGACCTTCAGTAAGCTGTAGAGGTACGATGACGTAACGAGCTTCCCAAGAGCCACTTGTGAGAAGGTGACTCAAGGAATGACTCGAGGATCATCAGGTAGTACTGACAGGAGGGGAGTGTGCTGGAGGCACTTCCATGCCGACAGCGCCGTAATGACTCGGAGCTGATTTTAGTTGGTTTCTATTCAGAAGGAAATGAAAAAGATCTTTGTGTAGAATGAAATCCCTCATCTTTGGTATTTAAAGGGGGAATTCTAATAACTAGGGGCAAGTTTAATCTACGCTCATCACAGGAATTACACCAATGGAACAAAATGCATAATATGAGATAGCATTTCCCTCATCCTGCCAGGTGTCACAGCTGTGGGCCCTTCGGATCCACCCAGTGTGAAAATAACTCAGAAAAAAAGAAGTAGTGATTGAACTAGAAGCCACGTGCTTACTAAATCACAATTCATTTTTTTGTTTCCTTTTTCAACAAGAATTTAATGAAGTTGGAAGTGGATAGAAAAAAAAAAAAGAAAAATTCACAAATACATGAAAATTAAACAAAACATACTCAAGCAACATATGGATCAAAGAAGAAATATTCAAGATTCAGGGCTAGGTAAAGAGTTGTTACATGACACCATAAATACAAACCATAAGATGAAGAATTGATAAACTGACTTCATAAAAATTAAAAGCTTTTGCTCTCGTAAGGCCCTGTTAAAAGAATCAAATGATACACTACTGAGTGGGAGGAAATATTTGCAAACCACATATCTGACCAAAGACTAGAATCTAGAACTCTCAAAATTCAAGAGTAAAATAAAAGCCAATCTAATTAGAAAATAGACAGATGGCATGGAAAATATACAAATGGCCAACAAGCCCACGACAAGATGCTCTACATCACCAGGCATCAAGGAATTGCAAATCAAAACCACAACGAGATGTCACTGCACACTTATCGGAATGGGTGAAATGAAAAACAGGCAAAACAATGCTGTCCTGTAAGAGGAGGAGAAACTGGATCTCTCATGCACCACTGGTGGGAATGCAAGATGGTACAACCACTCTGGAAAACAGATTGGAAGTTTGTTAAAAATACAAACAGACAAACAAAATAATTAAACATGCAACTACCATAGGACCCAGCAGTTGCATTACTGGGCATGGATCCCAGTGAAATGGATTTATGTTCACACAAAAACCTGTACATGTATACTTATGGCAGCTTTGTTTGTAATGTCCCCCCAAAATCCAGATGCCCTTTAATGAGTGAATGGTTGAACAAACTGATATATCCACACCAAGGAAAACTGTTCAGTAATAGAAATAAATGTACTACTGATACTAGCAACACCTAGGGTGACTGTCCAGAGAATTATGCTGAGCGAAAAAGGCCAGTCCTAAAAGGTTACATACTGTATGAGTTTATTAATATAACATTCTTTAAATGACAAAATTCTAGAAGTAGCAGATTAGTGGTTGCCAGGGTTTACAGAAGAGGTGGAGGTGAGAGGGAGGTGGTGTAGCTATAAAAGGGCAACATGAGGGATCCCTTTGTTGATGGAACTGTTCAGAATAGTGACTGTATCAATGCCGATGTCCTGGTTGTGATGTTGGCCTGTAGTGTTGATGTTGCTATTGGGAGAAACTGAGTAAAGGGAGCATAGGATCTCTGTATTACTTATTTAAATCACTATTCAGAAGTATGTATCTGTTACCTAGGGAAGTCATTACTTTTAAGACCTCCAAAATTAACCATATGGGTCCTGAGAAAATGGTGCAATAGCAATATCATCAGACACATTGCCCAGTGATGCGAACATTTGATTATTTCATTCAGCAACTCTTTACTGGGTGTTGCTTGGTCACAGGCATTGCTCTTGATGCTGGGTTGTGTAACAGTGAACCAAATGGCTCAAGTCCTGGCCCTCATGGAACATTCAGTCTTGCTGGGGGAGAAATCAATAGTAAATAGCAATTATATTATAGTATCCTAAGAGGAAGAGCATTGAAGTTGCACCCAATTTAGATCTGGACGTCATAAAAGGTGTTCTGAAGAAGTGCACTATGTATTAGTATCACACACGGTAGTCACTCTCATCGGAAGATCAGATTCTGTATTGGTTGGGTGGGGGCAATTGCAGCTCATTCCACTAGATATGCAGGAATAAGCATGAAGGGAAGAAAGGGAAATAGAAAAAAATTTCAAGTAATAATTAGCTTATGAATGAAAATCCTAAAACTCATTAAAAAATCTGGTGCTAAGGAAGATAGTCAAAATAAAAATGAACAAAACCCAACCAAATTAACAATCAGAACATGAACTGTGAACTCATGTCACTAATTAATCAGATCATGAACTAATTTTTTTATTAACTAATTTTAGAGAAGTCTGAGAAAGACTTTGAAACAATTGTTAAAGGAACAGGAAATGTGAGACAAAACCAAAGAAGAATAAAATAATATACTAGGAGATGTGAAAATGATCCAGTCAAGTAACTTGGAAATAAAAATATAGTCAATGAAACAAAAATGCGGTATAGTGGATAGACTCTGGAATGAACAGTCAGAAAAATATAGAAAACTTGAAGATAGTACTGAAATGCCTATTCATCATTCAGCACAGGCAGATAAAGAAAATATATGGAAGAGCAATTAAGAAACATGAAAGATTAATTGAGATGCTCCAATATTCATTGAATATGAGTTACCTAGAGAGAGAGAGACAGAGAGACAGAGAGAATGGAGGAAATATTAGAGAATCACTATCTGAAAGATAATTGTTAATAAAATTTCTAGAAGTTAAGATTGTCACCTACAGATTAGAAGAATATTCTGAGTATGAAACTGTATAAATAAAAATAAATATACTTTCAGACATATTATAATGAAACTAGGTCATTAAGAATAAAGGAAAGTTACAAGTTATCAGAGAAAATACACAAATTGTCTGCAAATTAACAACAGTTAGACACACAGCATCTTTTACAATTGATGCCAGAGAGAATGCAGGAGTATCTTAGAAGTGCTGAGGGAAGATGTAAGTAAACTTAGAAAAAAATTATGCGAGAATGAGGGAAGTTAAAGAGAATTTGAGGCATGTAGAAAGTGGGAGAAATTTATTGCTCATAGTCGCTAAAATGTTTTTCTTTGTCAAGAAAAGAAGTGACTGCAGGAGGAAGATATGGAGCAAGATAACAGTAAATGAAAAAGTTAATGAAATATGTTGGCAAATTTAATTAACTATTACAAAAATGCTTTCTTTGTTTAAAAAAGTTAAAAGTGAAGCACTATATAAAAATAACAAGATGTGGAGCTATTCATGGGTTCAGAGTGTGTTGTACTCATTCTTTTAATTGCGAACAAGATGGAAGTAATAAATAATTCTATGTTTTGTTAGAAAATTGTGTGGTTAAGTTTCAATCTTAATATACCAAAGTGAATCATCAAAATAATAGTAGTATAACCTGTAGTGTTGAAACTAACAAAAGAAAAAATTGAAGGTAGAAAAATAATCAACAGGAGGCAGGACTGTGAAGGAAGGACCACAAAACAAAAAAAAGAAAGCACAAAATTGGATGGTGAAAATAAGTCTGAATACGCCAGTGATGCCATAATCACAATAAAGGTACATTGATTAAACTCATCTGGTGGAAGCTGGATTATCATGTTGGGTACAAAACTTAGTCAGCTTTACCTTGCATCCAAGAGAAATACCAAAATTAAATGACACTGAAAGGTTGAAATTGCAGGGATGCCAACAGATTAAATGTGTAAATATAAGTGAAAGGAATTTGGGCCCTCAAATGAAACAGAATTTAAATAAAAAAAAGATAAAGAAATACACTATAAAATAATTTTAAACAGAAATAATCTACCAAGATGTCACAACAATAATAAATATGTGTGTATATAACAAAACACTCTCAAAATGTATAAAGCAGGAATTAAAAGGAATAACCAAGAAATCCTCAATCAGAAAGAAATTGATAGATTAATAATATAAAAACAAATAAGATCGAGAAATAAGGACTGAAAAGTAAAATTCTGTCTCCCTCTCTGTCTCTCTCTCCCTTTCCATCCATCCATCCATCCATCCATCCATCCACCCATCCATCTATATGTATCTCTAAGTCAGTATATGCATATACTATGTGTACCTCTACATATATCTATATCTATATAATTTCCAATAATAGTGAACATATATTTTTTCTAGTTCTATGACCACAAGTCTGTAAAAAAGTTAGTTGAAAAATTGCCACATATTTGGAAATATTAAAGTGTATTTCTAAATAATTTGTGAGTTAAGGAAGAAAATAATACAAAAGTTGAACCTAAATAAAAGTACTGGGCCGGCCTGGTGGCGCACTGGAGAGTGCGCCACTTGGGAGCGCGGCAGCGCTCCCACCGAGGGTTCGGATTCCACATGGAGACCGGTTCCCGCTCACTGGCTGAGCATGGTGCGGGCGCGACACCGAGGGTTGCCATCCCGTTGCCGGTCCCCGGTACGGGCGCGACACCGAGGGTTGCGATCCCGTTACTGGTCAGTAAAAAAGACAAAAAAGGAAAAAAAAACAAAAAACAAAATAAAAGTACTATATAGCCAAAGTTGTGAGAGGCAGCAAAAGCAGTATTTGAAGTATTTTATTAAAAATAAATTCTAAAAATAAATGATTAATATCCTGGAAACTAGAAGAATAAAAACAAAATAAATGAACATAAAAACACCCCCAAAAGTAGAGCAAAAATTAATGAAATTGAAAAACCCATGAGACATAGATCAACATAATCCAAAACCAGTAACTTACCAGAAAAAATTCTATAGACAATCTCTTAATGAGAGAGAACAAGAATGAACTTGGAGAAAATCATGTTGAGTGAAATTAACCAGGCAAAAAGAGAAATATTGCATATCTTCACTCAGAACTGGGAGCTAAAAAATAAATACATAAAAAAGCAAGAAAGATACAACAATTACAATAATACATTGAACTTTCAAAAAAAGAGAACGGAACTGAGGCCACCAGAGGTGGGAAAGGGGGAAGAGGAATGGGGTAAGGGAGGAATTGGTAAAGGGCCACGAAAAAAGATTTCATTGTATAATGTTGAATGTACTAATTACCCTTTTGTGAGCATCACAAATTGCACGCAGGTATTGATATCCAATTCTGTACCCCACAGATATGTACAATCATGTATGTTACAGTAAAAAACAAACAAAACAAAACTGATCAAGAAAAAAGAAAAAAGACGTGAATAAACATTTTGTTTTTTTTGAGAGAGACTATATAAGAAATGTATAGATTATATAAGGTATATTAAAGAGAGGATATAAGTACAAATAAAGAGAAAATTTAAAAAGTCATAAATAAATACTGTGAAAACTTTATGCAAATATGTTTTAAAGATGAAAAGAAACGGATAATTTTTTAGAAAGAACATATTACCAAAATTGACACAAGAATTAAATGAATAACTACTAATTAAGTTGAATTAGTCATTCAGTTTCCTTTCTCCCAAAGACACAAGTACAGATGGTTTTCCAGGCTGATTTGATCTAATCTTCAAAGAACAGAAATTCTTATTTTATACAAGGGTACTTCAAAAAATTCATAGAAAGATGGAATTAAAAGATAATACGAATCTTTCCATGAACTTTTTGAAGACCCCTTGTATGTACTTATTTAGTGAGTAGAAGAGGAAAATGTTCTTAACTAATTTATATAAGGCATATCGTGGAAGCCAAAACTAGACAAGGGCAATAAAGAAAATATAAATTATAGATGCAGTTCTCTTTTAATTATAAATGCAAAACACAAAAATAAAAATTAGAGAATCAAAATCCCCAAATGTACAAAAATTGCGTTATAATAAAGTAGAATTTATCTAAGGAATGTAAGTTTTTTCAACTATAGAAAATTTATTGATGTTATGCACCATGTTAAAAAAAACTTTGGGGACACAATTCTCATGTTTCTTCACGTCTTGCAATTAGACACTGACTGCTTTTTGTTCGGTGCTATCTTTTTAAGTGTGTTTGTATAGTGAACAGCCTTGAAAAATAGATAGTATCTTTCTCTGGAGCAAAAGGCAGGCAAGCTTACTGTCCACTATAATAGAGGAGCAGAGGGCAGGCATGCTTACTGGCCATTTTAAGATTTGGGTTCTCTAATCTCAGGATTCCTCTCCTGTAATGCAACCTAGTGCCTCTATAGGCATCTACCTGGGCCCATCTACATTCTCCCCATGAGACTTGGCAGCAAGGGGAATGGACACAAATCTATTGATGTTCATGATGCTTGCTGTGCCGTGGGTAAAAATAACTTTTGATTCTGACCCTGGAGTCTCGCAGCTTCTGCCAGCACCCATGAAATTGTGTCAGGCTAACTTGTTAACCTGCAAGTAGGCTAAAAATCTCATATCCCTTCTAACACCAAGGTTGTGTGTTCCGATCCCTATACCAGCCAGCCAGCCACAAAAAAATCCCCCCAAAACCAAAAAACAACTCATAACCTTCACAGGTCTTGACAAAAGGCAGGACTTTTATCAATACCTGCAGAAATAGCATTTGGCAAAGTCTAAAATTCGTTCATGATAAAAATTCTGAGCAAACTAGGAATCAGAAGGAACTACTTTAACCTACAGTAAGCATACTTAATGGTGAAATTTGAGAATTATTTCTATTTAGATTGGAATCAAGACAAAAAATTCTGCTATTATAACTTATATTCAAGCTTATATTGGGTGTCTTAGTGAAGACAAGACAAAGCAATTAGAAGCATAAGGATTGAAAAGAAAGAAATAGAACTGAGATTAGAGAGAAAAAAAATTCAGGGTAATCGATGGGCAGAGTAATAAGTAAGAATGTTCAAGAAGTGACCCAGGTTTTTGAGCAGACTTGGAGGAGAGAGAAAGAAAATCAGCTTTCCTCTGAGGATGCTGCTTCCCCTGACCTGCTCTTCTGCACAGCAGCATTCAAGCCTTCCACCACCATGACTTCCTTTTCAAACACATTCTGATTTACTAGGAAAAGTGAAGGTCTTAGCAAGTGCTTTATTCATCTTAAATGCTGCCAATTCTGGCTGAGGTTCCTTTCAACATTTAAGATAGTTACTAAAAGTCCTACCACTGGATAGAGACCAGGTGAAAGCCATGCCTGTCTGTTTTCTTTCGTTATTAGTCCTTCGGTGGGGGTAGGGAGGGCGGGGTAGAGACTCTGGGGAACGACTGGTTATGAGTTGTTTTTTCTTTCCATTCCCTTCTTTCCTTCTCTCTCTTTTTAATTTGGGCTTTGGTTTGAGCTTCAGAAAAAAGAGCCTGAAATAGTATTGAGTGATATCTTCTGTTCTAGTAGAAATTTGCTTATTCCTATGAGATGAAAAAAAATTACAGTATTTTTTGTTTCCTTTTTAAAATTCTAGATATTTCATAATCATTTGAAATTTTAAAGTTCAGAACATTTTACCATAACTAGAAAGACTACTTTCTTTGAGGAACTTTTGTTTCTTTTTAAGAAATGAACTGTAGATGACCATAGCCTTTGTAATCTTACATTTCCTCTTCTCTTGTCTTTCCTCCCCAGGAAGAGCTGGTCTGCTTTGTGATTGCTCCTCCTGGAGCTTCACTCCTGGTGAGTTTCATGTATGTGCACCTTTCCTGCAACTTCTTTTACTTCTCTCTCTCTCTCTCTTTCTCTCTCTCTCTTTGGGTTCCCTAATCTGCTGGTTTTACAATTCTTGAAATATACATATTCTAAGATCCATTTTTCCATATTAATGCTTATGTCATATGGATACACTGATTAATGTAAATCTTTTTTCTTCTTTTTACAGCTTAATTAAAAAAATTTTTAAATGGTTACTTGTACTGTAATTCTTATTTAATCAGTTTTGTGGTGACTGTAATGCTACACGGAATTCTTGAGGTCATTACATTGCCAAAACCCAAGTCAGGTGTAGAGGACACACAGATGGAGTAGGCAGAGGGTCAGCCAAGGATGTACGAGTCCAGTGGGGAACACAGAGCTGGGGTGCATAAAGCTGGGTGTCAGACCCAGCCTACGAGAGAAGGAAAACTTTCTGGAGGAGGTTAAACCAAACCTTTGTATCTTAAAAGAATGAAAACAAGTTAATTTAAGGAGTGGAAAGGAGCTGAGTATAGGGTATTCCAGGCAGAGGGGACAGGTCGGGCACAGTGGTGAGAAATACTTGAGATTTGAGGAACGGCACTGGGCTTGGTCTTGCTGGATTCTGAAGGGCATGAGGCAAAGCTGCAGAAGCAGAGGGAAGCCAGGGCCTTGAGTTCTATCTGGATGGAGAGATTCTCAAACTTTTATGTACATCTGTCCTTATACCTCTAACACAGTATTCACAAGAACTAAGACAGGAATATATTGCATTAGAAGAGCAGGGTGTCCTGATGGAGAAATCACTGTGAGAACTGCATGAGTTTACTTTAGGAAATATTCATGTTCCTTGGAGGAAAAAGTTTTTTCCAGATAATAATCAAATTTTAGACATAGACAAGAAAGATTTCTCATGTTTAATACAGGTAGATTACCAGACATAATTTTAGTTAAAAAGAAATTTAAGTCTTACTTTAAGAAACTTCATCCAGTATAATCTATGCAAAAACTTCCCACAAATTCCCACAAAGACAAAGAGATACTTCCAACATAACTCTAATAAAAAAGTTTTGGTTTACACGCTTAATAAAATTTTGTCAAAGCGTATTTTTGTGAATTGTATTATTTATTTTTATGACTGAGTTTTTATTATTTTTAGGACTTGAAATTGTTTTTTAGAAATTAAGTATACACTAAAATTTGGCTTCCCCTGAGGTGTTTGGCCAAATATGGTATTCAACTTTTGCTTTGATGTCAGCATTTAAGGGCGAAGCGTTGCATGCCTACTTCATTTGTCATTTCTGGTATATATGAATTTGTCTGTGATTAATGATCATGTGACTGCATTAGATAACATGATATCTAAACACATAAACATGTCAATAATATGGGCAAAGAATATCTTTAGATTTTTGATTAGTATCTTAATATTCACTCTCATATATAACTAAGCCAAATGTAACTTGGTGAAAGTATCCTTATGTACTTTAAATGCTGAACACTATCAGACACTTGAAGTATAGAGTAAAATATAAATCATAAATTTATATTTTAAGGGGTTTATATTTTGAGGGTTGTTATAGCTGTCAACTTTACATAAACAATCAATTAAGATCTTTCTTATAGTTGAATAGAGAGGAAATATGTAGATTATTACTATGAGTTTTATGATGTGCTATAGCTAGATAACTTTAGGAAGATTATATCCTTTTTGACCCAAGAGACATTTAAAAAAATTAAATGATAACAAAAGACAAAATATCAGGAATTATAATTCTAATCACTGTAGAATTCTTATATTTAAGCAATATCTTTAAATAATATAACCGTTTAGAACTATATTTAGTATTTAATATTTAGTTACTTGATTCCATTTAGGCTGTAAGTCTTTTAAGAAAAAATTCTTAATGGCAATTTTTCATAAGGATAAGTTAAAGCTAGAATTTGTCACTTTAAATTTCATGAGTGGAGTAATTCCAGAATATGAGTATGAACAACAATACCTATGATAAATTATCTTTGTGCATACTTAAAAAAGAATATAGAGTAGGTGAAGAAAAGAAGAAAGTATAAGAGGACAGTGAGACATTTAAAAACCATCAGGCCAACCTGGGTTGAAAGTGAGCATCTTGTCACAATGGGCTACAGTGAATGAACTCAGGGAAAAATCTAGAAGTTGACAGAGCTGAGAAATTATAGTTTTTATATTATATTGTACCTTGAAAACTTTTTTATTGAAACATAATTGATTATACATTTCGTGGGGAACAAAGTTGAATATTAATACCTGTGTGCAATATGTGATGTTCAAATCAGGATAATTAGCATGTTCACCATTACAAAACTTAATCATCTTTGTGTCCATTAACCAATTTCTTGCTAACCTCCTCTCTACTTCCCCCTTTCCCACCTCTTGGTGTTTGTTGGTTTTTTTGAGGTGGTAAGGTATAGTTTCTTTCTCTTTCTTGTTTGCATATCTGCTCTACCAGTGGATTTTGTTCTTACTCTTGTATTTGTAGTGATGATTATTGTTTTTTGTATTCCAGATGCAGGACTCCTTTGAGAATTTCTTGTAGGGCTGGTCATGTGTGGTGAACTCCCATGGTTTTTGTTTGTGTGGGAAATATACCATTTCTCCTTCATTTCTGAAGGGTAGCCTTTTTGGGTATAGAATTCTTGGCTGGCAGTTCTTTTTCTTTTAGTACTTTGAGGATATCATCCTATCCTCCTCTGGGCTACAGGGCCACTGCTGAGAAATCTAGTTAGTCTGATGATGATTCCCATATAGGTGACTTGATGCTTCTCTCTTGCTGTTTTTAGGATTCTCTCTTTGCCTTTGACTTTTGCTAGTTTGACTACAATGTGTCTTGGAGAGGACCTCTTTGGATTGAACATATTTGGGGATCTTTGAGCCTCTTAGACATGGAATTCTGTATCTTTCCCCACACCTGGGAAGTTTTATGCTATTATTTAATTGAATAGGATTTCAGTACCTTTTCTTTTCTCCTCCCCTGTGGAACATCCATGATTTGGATGTTTCTGTGCTCAAGGTTGTCTGGTAGCTTTCATAGATTTTCTTCAGTTTTTTAAAAATCTTTTTTCTTTTCTGAATTATTTTGAAAAGACTGTCTTTGAGGTCAGAAATTCTTTCTTCTGCTTGCTCTAGCCTGATGCTTAAGCTTTCATTTCTTTTCTTTTTTTTTTCATTTCATTAAATGAATCCTTCAGTTCCAGGGATTCTGTTACATTCTTTTTTACAATTCTCTTTTTAAATTTCCTTCTTCATATCTTGGATAGTTTTTCTCATTTTGTTGTGTTGTTTAACCAAGTCTTCTTGTATCTCATTGAGTTTCTTTAAGATTGTTGCTCAGAATTCCCTTTCAGTCATTTTGAAGGTTTTATGCTATATTGGGTCTCATACTTGAGAATTATTGTATTCCTTTGGTAGTATCATGTTTTCTTGTTTTTTCATATTTCTAGTATACCTATGTTGATGTCTGGTCATCTGGTAGAGCAGTTGCTTCTTTGGTTATTCTGGAGTGACTTTTGAGGAGAGAAACTCCCTCCTGTAGTTGTGTTTTATATTGGCCATTGAGTAGGATATTTTAGTGTTGGTTTTGGGTAGATGCAGTAGTGTAGTCTCTGTGTGGTTACTTTGGCTGTATTAAGTGTTAGAGTTGCATATAAGTGCCTCTATTGTCTAGGAACTGGGGCACTTACTGGTTCCTTGCTGAGGTTTGTGACACTGTGTTGGGTCATCAAGGATGTGGGTGAGATCTTGAGTTCTTGGGAGAATGCTTGGGTGCCCTGTTGCTCTTTGGCTGGAGTGGTTGACCCTGGGTGGTTTTGTTGATATCCCAGCCAGTGTCCCATGTTCCTGATAGGTGAACTAGGGTATACTGGAGTTGCTCAGCTTGAATGGCTGACCCTAGGCAGGGTTTCTCTTTCTTCCTTCTTACAGGTAGAGGCTCCTTCTGGGTCCTTGCTTCCCCTGGCTTGGGAATGGTTTGGTGGTGGGTGGGAATTTTCTTCCTTACTCTATTTGACTGCTCTGGGTTTCTGTGCTGTGTAGTGACCCCACGCTTTTCTCTCCCCAGATCAAAGCAGTCATGTGGGCTGTGCACATAGCTCCCACCACCAGGAGTACTACCATGGGGGTAGTTTAATTTCCCATAGAGTTGGGCCACTGGGTTGTGGGCGTGCACTTGCTTGCCTCTTTCCAGGGGCTCCACTGGTGATCCTCCTTGTGTCAATATGGTCAAGTGGTTGGCAGGCTGCTTGCACAGCAGCAGTGGCTGCAGCAGACCATCCACACAGTGGTAGTGCAGTGTACTGTCCATACAGTGGTGGCTGTAGCAGACCGTCCACACAGTGGTGGCTGTAGCAGACTGTCCACACAGTGGTGGCTGTGGCAGGTCACCTGCATGGCAGTGGTGGCTGTGGTGAGGGTGGGCTGCCCATGTGGAAATGGTGGTATTGGTGGCAGTGGCGGTGGGGTGCCTGTGCAATGGGGTGGCTGTAGTGGGCTGTCTGCTTGGTGGTACCCATCTGTGGTAGCGTCATGGCAGCATTGGGGCCCATGTAGTGTGGGTGGCTTCTGGTGGCTGTGGCAGGGAGCCGGATGAACTGCTGTGTGGGAAGGTGGGTAACACTTCTGGGTCTAGACTAGTGCTGGTGACTGTGGCAGTGGTAGTGTTCTGGCTTTTTCTGGTCTCCTTCTGAGTGAGGAACATGCCCTGGTCACCTGTAGTCTGCCATCTTCCTGGAAGTCCTCTGAAAAAATTACTAATTTTTTCTAAAATTATAGTAATAGTTTTTGGGTGTAAATTAAAATTTATTTTTATATTTCAGAAGTTCATTTTTTGATGGTGATATTCAACTTTGGCCAAATATTGATTTTAATATTCAGCCATTTTTAATTTGGCCCAAATATTTATTTGGTGCTTTTTGCTAGGAATGTAATTAATACCATTTAATAATGTTATGCCTATTTGATATAGGAGTACAGTTTATAGAAGCTCAACATTCAAATGCTACCTGTCAGCAAACTAGGACATAAGTTGTGGGTTACTTGTATCTGTAATCCTCATAAAAACCCTTCACAGGGAATTTGACAAAACTATGACCATATCTCAGGAAGATTAGGTGTTTTACTCAGTACATACCCTTGGTAAATGACAGAAATTAGATTTACATCCAAGTCTATTAAATTCCAAAACTTTCATAATTTTTTATAATGCATCAATCCTCTACATGTTTTTATTGTTGTTTATTTCACTGTATTGTAAGTATTGTTAATATATATGTATTTCCTGCTAAACTCAGGTCAAGCACCATATCTTGCTCATCTTAGTATACCCAGTAACTAACACAGCATCAGGCACACAGTAAATTCATATTAAATTGTTAAATAAATGTATTGAATACATAATACACATGGGAATATGTATTCCTATACTTTCAGTTTATAGATGAGGATATTGAGACTCAGAGAGACTAAGTATTATCTTCAAATTTACAGTCTGTGTTTTATTTGTAGAAGAAGAGATTGGGCTGGCCAGTTAGCTGAGTTGGTTAGAGTGCAGTGTTATAACACCAAGGTGAAGGGTTCCGATCCCTGTACCAGCCAGCTACTAAAAAAAAAAAAAAAAAAAAAAA
>NW_007740636.1:6389-10368 GCF_000696425.1 Galeopterus variegatus | reverse complement strand
AAAAAAAAAAAAAAAAAAAAAAAAGTGGCAGAGATTTAGGAATTTTGAGCCCAGTCCATCCCTTCCATATACCTATGTGCTACCTTTGATGCTAAAGTGATAGCTTTTTTGTAAATTCAATTAGAGAGGCTAATAAATATTTCACATGATCACAGCACTGATATGATTTAATAAAACTAAATCATTTAATAAGAACTTCTCTGGGGAAACAATCTTTTGGGGCTTTTCTCTTTTCCTTTGTGTCTCTTTTTGACAACATATCTCAATAGGCTAAATTATTTTCCTTTTACTTTAATGTTGAGGAGTGACATTAACTAGGCACAGTGCCTGGCCCATCCATGGATGGTACTTAATATGTTGGGTGAATTCTGGTATCAGTGTATTCTTGCCCAAATCATCCCAAGTAATTAGTTTCATGGAGTGTTGCCTGCTTGGCATATTCACAACTCTGTCTCCTCATTTCTAGTACATCCAGGAATGCTTGTCACACAGAATAGAAACAATTAGGCTAATATAACATTAATACAATACTTGATATATTCAGTTAAACCTCTCTACATCCTTGCCTCTGCATTTCTGATCTTGGAAATATTTGACAGTCAACATGATGGCTAAAAAGAGCAAAAGTTATTCCATTCAGACTTCCTGACCTGTATGGACCAAGTCAGTAGACTCTCCTGCCTCTGACTTCTGGTTAGGTTTGGCCAATGTTCCTTCTCCTCCCACCCCCATCACAGCAGGAGATCGATGAGGCAGTCTATGTTCTGTACATGTCCAGTGCAGAAACCACTAAACGCATGTGGCTATTGAGCATTTGAAATGTGGCAAGTCCAAATTGAGATGCACCGTAAGTGTAAAATGCACACACTGGGTTTTGAAGATGATGCAATCCCCCCACTATATATATATATAAACCTCATTAACAACTTTTCTATTGATTGAATGTTGGAATGACATGGATTAAATAAAATGTATTAGTAAAATTAATTATACTTGTCTAATTTAAAAAATGTGGCTACGAGAAAAATTTAAGTGACATTTGTGGGTCTCATTGTACGTCTATGGAACAGCACTAGTGTATACAATTCTTCCTCCTGGGCACTTGCACTGTCATTCTCCTCTCATCCCTTCAGCACCAGGTGTGGGGACAGCTCTCCTGCTGCTAGTTGTGGGTTCCTGCATTATCTCTGGCAGTTCCCCTATACCCTACCTACCCCTTAATTTTGTAATTAGTCTTTTTGTAAATAGTCCTTTCTGGAATTATACCTAATAATTCTGTTTCCTATTGGAACCCTGACTGATGCAATGACTATCTGACACAGATTTGTAGATGATCAGATTATTTATGGCCTCCACCTTTGACTGTAGAAATTATCGAAAACAAAACATTATTGGTGTATTCTTATCTGATTTAAAATTATTATAAAAGTTCATAACATGAAAGCACTTTTATTGTTATTGTTGTTAACATTATTATATGTGTCTCCTCCTCAATCTTCACTTTGATTAAACCTGTACACTCAATACGAATAGAAAGATTTGAAACTGATGTTTTGCTGTACAGAAAGCCAACAACTCAAATGTTTTTTAAACATATAAAGCCTCTTTTGGTTTTTACCTACCCAATACATCCAAAATATTGATAAGGTCAAGAAAATAGTTTCGGAGGATAATATAATAATACTAATAATAGCACTAATAATAACAATAATAATACTAAAAGAACTTTTGCATATGTGACTTATTTCTGCTCATTGTAATTCAGATCAGACTGTGTGTAAGTTGCAGTAAACAGAACTATAGGAGGAAGAATAGGATGAAGCGTTGAGAATTTCTCTATTCCTCCCTTTGGCAACAATAATACCACATGTTCTATTGTACCTTTTGTAAAAATAAGGGCCATTTGTGACTCAGCTCCCAGTAGGAGATTAAAAATTGTGATTCCAATAACCTCAATACTGACTTTTAAAAATACTCCTCAACTTGTTTTTAATCACAATAAAATTTGTCAGAGATGCTTTTTTGTTTCTAGGATTACCAAATATTTTTTGCGAGAAAATACTTTTTTTGTTCCAAGCTGGCACAGGAGGAAAAATTCTGGATGTGGAAATAGCTCACATTTGTGTGGGCTCGTCCTTTTTTCAGCTGTGTTCTGGGACCCTCCAGGGTTCCATAGTTTAGGGAGGGCAGAGCACTCAGGACGAGCACTGCACAGGTCGGGCCCTTGCCCCTTCACCTTGCTGCCATCAATTTTAGCAGACTAACTCTCATTTTATGAACTTAGGACCCACACATTTGAAAAAAAAGGTTAACTTTGTTTAAAAAATATTTGAATTCTGTGGTGTGAGGACAGTTCTCCTCCTCCTGCTCTTCTCCCTCTTCCTCTTCCTTCTTATTCCAGTAAAGCCTCCTTTGGACTTTGGTAGAACAGGAGCAATTTTCTCATTTATAAATGAGGAAACTTACATTGAGCTGAGATTTTCCATGGTCACAGAAAAAGAAAAAGTAATTGTTGACTAGACCTCGATCCAGGTGTCCTGCTACTGTTCAGAAAAAAATAATTGTTGGCCAGACCTAGATCCAGGTGTCCTGCTCCCATTCACAGTTCCTGGTAGTTCACTACAGTGCCTCCATCTCTGCAGTCACACTGATCAGTGTAAAACCGAACAAGCCATCAGAAATTGGGTCTAGATAAAGATGTTTCTAAGTGATACTACAGCAATTCATTGAACCCGATGACAAATCAGGTACTTAATTGCCTATGTTGGAATGTACCGGATAGCCCATTGAAGACATCTGCCATATTAGACTCCCTGCTTCTGAAAAGGTCTTGTGCCTTCCAGGACAATGTCTTCTCTTCTTGGAACACGCATCACCCACTGACGTCGTCATAGCTGATTGGATTAGAGATGGGAGGTAGTCTGGCAGGGGAACTCCAAACACATAGGAGCTCTCCCTGCTGGTGGGAGAATAGCTGATTCAATCAATTTCCTTCTTTTATAGAGTTTGAACAATGAAGCATACAGCCAGTGGCAGGAAAACACAAAAATAAAGTAGTAAGAAAAGACCATGAAGTAAGGAGAAGGACAGTACAGTTCACCCATTGAGTGGGAGAGTTGAGAAGCTGAGCCAGAGTTTTTGAGTCACTGGTAGACTCCAAGAACCCATGGTGCTTGTCTCTCCCCATCTCTGTGTTCGGTGATGGCATGTTGGTAGCTTGAAATTGGTCACGGTGGGAATTTTTACACAGTGGAAATTGAGAAAAGGTTTAAATCCAGGCTCCCCTCTCACAGAACCTGTTGCTAAACATTTATCGACACACCAATGTGCAGTGCACTTGAGTAGCCAGTGATGGGTGCCCTTCCAGAGGGAGTGACTATTGGGGTTACTGCTGGTGCTACTACTGTGTACACAGAGACATCCTGATCTCCGTGAGCTGTGTGGAAAGTGAACTACTGGCTCTTTGGACGCTATCTTCCTTACTTCCACGTGCTAACCCTCCATTTAACGCAGCCTAAATATCTCTGTTTCTATAGCCTGAAAGAGCTTAACAGTATTCATGGTGCCAAACAACTGATTTAGCTATAATTCACACCTCCATTGCTTTTGCATCACTTTACCTGGGGGTTCCAACCTTTTGTAAAATCAGTGTGGATATATTTGTATCCTGATCCAGTTAGGAAATTCACAGGATTTCCTTCGTCAAGTATAAAAGCTAGCAGGGCTTTGTTTTTGAATGATCAGTGTTAGCAGGGCTCTAGCTGTGTTTATTTGCAACCTATGAAATAGCCTTCAGCATGCCAACAGGTCTTCTGGGTTTGTTTCTGACAATTGTTATCATGGAAAAAAAATTACCAAAGCTGAATTAGTGGTGTTGGGGATCACATTTTTTTCCTTAAGGAAGCCATGCCAATTGGTCTAAGTCAGTCTGCAGGTCTTCTCTTCTATGAGGGCTCCTTCCTTCTCTCTAACATTTACA
>NW_007740636.1:4471-4882 GCF_000696425.1 Galeopterus variegatus | reverse complement strand
TGGTGCTCATGGGCTGAGTTTTGGGTGACTTTAATGTCAAATGCATGATGAAGAATCTTTACATGCATTGATTAGACAATAAACAAATACAGAAATACCTCTTCTTTACCCATTATTGCAAACCTTCATTGATAGGTCACTGTACCTCACATGCATTTTTTTGTAATGTATTTTTAAGTCAGATTTTTGTGTAGGCAGAGCTGCTGCAAAAAATATTGCCTGGGGTCCCTGCACATCCTAGGCACAGCCTTGTCCTTTAGGGAAGAGTAACCTGGCTATCCCCTCATTCTCAATAGAATCTAAATTTCTGTCTATTGTGGCTTCCTTTTAGCCTTAGCTTTTGAATTCCAAAATGTTCAGATTTTGAAAATAAAAAACTTTGGCTTTCAAGAATATGGTTTCTGGAGGGGG
>NW_007740636.1:2490-4217 GCF_000696425.1 Galeopterus variegatus | reverse complement strand
TTGCAATTACAAGATTCAGACCAGGCTGGTATGATTACAAAGCTTGTTTTCCTCATGTCTCATGGTACAGGTGCAGACATATTGTATGTCTGTGCATAAACACATTGTTGGTCACCACTCACCACAGTTAAATTGATTCAAATGATTGCATGAGTAGAAATAGCCTGAGGAGGCTCATACTAGTAGCCCAGAATTGCTCAGTGATTCTGTCACTGAGAGTCTGGGGCAGACAATTAGCAAGGGAAGGACAGGACAGTATTACCTAGTGGTTAGGTGTGTGGGCATGGAAGCCAGAGAGTCCAGGTTCAAATCCCTGTCCCACTACTGACTTGCAATGTCCCCTCCCTCCCCTTGAGCAGATCATGCCTGATGTCTCTGCTATTGACCAGGGAACCTGCTGATTGCAGCGAGAGTTCCAGGTGGTGAAGTTCCTGGCTTTTGATCTCTTTCTCAGCTTGTGACCACAGACTTGTATGTGGATCTGAGCTATTAACTGTGACTCTGACTGACGAGTGGGGATTCCTATAGATGGATTCTCTGCAGAATCCTCATTCATTTTCCTTCTTCTTGTGTACTTTCCAGCTCAGCCCGTGATACCATAAGATTTTCTCAGAGTCCGAGAGGACAGGACCTGTAGCCAAAGCAAGAAATTGAGGTCCTAGTCCTACTTGAAAACTGTAATTTTGGGTCTTTGGGTAAATCACCTGATCTCTGTCTTCAGTTTCTTGTCTTAAAATTGGGTGTGATAATTAGTTCACATGGTTGCTGTAGAGCCTAATGACATAACAGATGTAAANATTGGGTGTGATAATTAGTTCACATGGTTGCTGTAGAGCCTAATGACATAACAGATGTAAAAGCCAAAAAGTGGTAGTGTGAAATTTTACACTAAAACGTGCTATATAAAATGTTCACATGGAAAATGCATTTATTATTGGAAAAAAAAATCTATGAATATTTCTTGCAGTTTTAGGAAAATAAGGGTATACTTCTAGGTTAATTATCTTGCTGAGAGGAAATAAATTATAGATCCCTAAGGCCCACATGTTTTTGCCCAGATTAGAAGACTCTACCTGCTTTCCCAAAAAGATAAATTATGTTCTTAATAATTATGAATCATAATTAAAAATGAATTTTGCCAGAGGACCCTGGTGGAATGTTGGTCTTTTAGAAATGAATTTCTTCCAGAGATCTTAGGAAATTAATAAATATAGGTAGAAGAGGAGCAAGAAGCTCTGAATATTTAATTGAAAATATTTATTGTCTTTTGTTTTTATTAATGTTATATAAATTTGATGAAAGTGACTTTTTTGTTGAATTTAGTTTATTAGTGTGCAAATATACATATTAGTGAAAAGCAAAATTTTATTTTTATTATATTATTGAGAAAATTGACTGCTGAGTTATCTTTTTTTTATACTTGTACCATATCTCATTTCATTTTATATTGGAGAAAATGCAAAATTATGTTACTTCTAAATACTGAAATTTTTCTTACACATGTAGTAAAAACCTCTTCACATGAAATTCCTTACATAAGGTCTATAAGGCTTATGTTTACATTTAAATTTTTTTATATACTTCTGTTGTTAGTATTTTGATATTCCTGAAATAGTTCTCAAAGTTTTTCACTGAAATACAATACTCTAAGAAAATAAAAGCAGATGTGTAGGTGGCACCCTGCTCTCAGGCTTTAGTTTCCTTTTGATCCAGATCAAAGCCACGGA
>NW_007740636.1:0-1166 GCF_000696425.1 Galeopterus variegatus | reverse complement strand
GTGTAGGTGGCACCCTGCTCTCAGGCTTTAGTTTCCTTTTGATCCAGATCAAAGCCACGGAATGAAGGTAATTGTAAAATTCTAATGTTTATTTGTGATGGACTCTCCTAGAAGCTCACCTCTGACTACATATGAGGCAACACTAGCCTTGGCTGCAATTCAAGGCCAACAAGAGTGCCTGAGCCTCACCGTTAACTTTTAGGTTTCAGGCAAAAGAGACAGTGGATCTTGGATTGAGTCCAGGGCAAAGAAAAATAGTGGAATGTTACCAGGGGACATTGAAATAGCATCATACTGCATATCCTTCATAAGATTTCTGTTGCTACCAAAATTACGTAACTAAATATAATGTTGTGGTTGGTTAAGGTCTTCTGGAAGATAGCTAAATGTGTTGTGAGTAATCAAAGTATCTATGACCAGCACATTTAGGATGTTTTGCCTAGAGAATACTTCAAAAACCTTCAGGAAATCATGATGGCCGGAATCATTCTTATGAGTGTTTTGTAAGCACACACAGTAACATTACTGTCTAAATCATCTTTTTATTGTGATGTTGTTGCTTATGTGTTTGTTTCTTTCTCTCCACCAGAATGTAAACTCCAAGAAAGGAGGAACTTTTATCTATTGCTGTATCCCTGGTGCCTAAAATAGGTTCCAATTCAATAAATATTTATTGAATGACTGCCGCTGGGGTAATTATATATTTTCACTGTATACTGGAGTGAGGTAGCCTGAGGTAGGCATTGCCTGTAATACACATAGTAAGCACAGGGTTAACTTAAAAATCATCCACTCGTGCCCTGTTTTTTTAAAAAAAATTCTTGGTGAACTATGGGACTACACTTAAGAAAATTTGTAGGAGAAATTATTTTTCATGAAATATGTTTGCAATAGGCAAATTTAGAGTTTGGAAGTTTTTGTAGTAGATAAAAGGTGAGAAGAACAAAGATTTGGAAAGAAGCAGTTTTTGAGATGAATAGATAACCCTTATTCAGATATACAAGTGAGAGGGAAAGGTCTAAGGAGAAGAAAACGACTGGAGAGTGAAAGAAGAGGGAAGCAGGATAGAAGGCTGAATCTGAGTAGGGAGACAATGGAAGACCAGTTCCCAGAGGCACTATGACAGATGATGTTGACCAGCCAGGCAAGAAACTTAATTTTGATTT
>NW_007740635.1:28888-29138 GCF_000696425.1 Galeopterus variegatus | reverse complement strand
CCACATGCAACTTGACAGGAGATTACATTCATCAACAAAGTATTGTATAACTTTCAGCTAGAGAGTAGAGAGGATTTGAATATTTCCAGCACAAAGACTTGACAAGTGTCTGAGTTAATGAATATACTAATTGCCCTAATATGATTATGGCACACTCTACAAATGTACCCAAATATTACATTATACTACATAAATGTACTCCACCATTATACTCAGTCAATTACAAAAACAATAAATGAAAAGAAAAATC
>NW_007740635.1:26280-26810 GCF_000696425.1 Galeopterus variegatus | reverse complement strand
GGTTGTTTCTCTTACAATAACTTTTTCCAGGCTCATCCATGTTGCTGCAAGTGGCAAAATCTCCATGGATTTGTAGTATTCCATTGTGTCTATATACCACATTTTCTTTATCCAGTCATCCATTGATAGAAATTTAGGTTAGTTTCATCACCTGTCTATTGTAAATAAAGCTGCAATAAAAATGGGAGCGCAGGTATCTCTTTGACACGATTTCCAATCCTCTTGATAGATCCCCAGAAGTGGGATTGCTAGATCCTATGGTAGTTCTATCTGTAATTGTTTGAGATACCTCCATGCTGTTCTCCATAATAGCTGTACTAATTCAAAGCCCCACCAATAGTGCAATTGGTTTCCCTTTCTCCATATCCTTGCCAAGATTTATTATTTTCTGTGTTTTTTATAATGTCCAATCTGACCAGGGTGAGATGATATCTCAAAGTGGTTTTGATTCGCATTTAACTGGTGATTCGTGATGTTGAGCATTTTTTCATATAACTGTTGGCCATTTGTATGTCTTCCTTTGAGAAATG
>NW_007740635.1:23936-24447 GCF_000696425.1 Galeopterus variegatus | reverse complement strand
GTTCAGTACAAGCAAGTCAATAAATGTGATACAGCACATCAACAAAATTGAGAACAAAAACCAGATGATCATGTCAATACATGCAGGAAAAAACATTTGACAGAATTCAGCATTCTGTCATAGTTAAGACTCTCAACAAATTAGGTATAGAAGGAAGGTATTTCAACACAGTGAAAGCCACACATGATAATCCCACTACCAACAAAATCCTGAATTGGGAAGAGCTGAAAGCTTTCTCCTTAAAAACAGGGAGAAGAAAAGGATGCCCACTCTCACCACTTCTATTTAACATGGTATTGTAAGTACTTGCCAGTGCAATTAGACAAGATGAAGGAGTGAAGGACATCCAAACCACAATCAATTGTCCCTGTTGGCAGATGACCTAATTTTATATACAGAAACCCTACAATCTGTTAGAACTAAAACAAATTTAGTAATATTGCACGATGCAAAATTGACACAGAGATAGTAGTAGTGGGGCCGAGCCCCTGGCGCACTCGGGAGAGTGCGG
>NW_007740635.1:21960-22274 GCF_000696425.1 Galeopterus variegatus | reverse complement strand
GCTTTCAAAAGAGAGTGAATGAGAAGGTAACTCTCTGCTCTCTCTGCTTCCATTATCTTGCAATGTGAGAACTCTGGTTCATTGTCACCATCACTGGTGGACTTTGGACCTCCCAGCCTCAGAAATTGTAAGATATAAATTTCATTTTTCTTTATAAATTACGCAGTTTTAACTATTTTATTATAAGCAACAGAATTGGACCAATACAACCACAAAGGAAAACATTATAAATCTTCCTCAAAAATATTGAAAATAAAACTACCATATGATCCAGCAATTTCATTACTGAGTATATATACAAAGGAAATTAAATC
>NW_007740635.1:17264-18567 GCF_000696425.1 Galeopterus variegatus | reverse complement strand
TTTAACATGGTATAAAATAAAGTTCTAATTTTATCCTTTTGCATGTGGATATTCAATTTTTTTAACACCATATATTAAAAACACAGTTTTTTCCTAATATTTGTGCTTGACACCTCTATAGAAAATCAACTAGCCATAGATGTGTGACTTATATCAGAACTCTCTATCCTCTTGAATTGGTTTATATGTGTGTTTTTAGGTCAGTATCTTACAGATTTGAATACTATAACTTTGTAAAGTATTTAGAAATATAATATTGCGAAGGCTCCAGCTTACTTTACTAAAGATTGGTTTTGGTTATTTTGTATGTGTGTGCGTGTGCACGCGCGCACATGTGTGCCTTCATATAAATTTTTAGGACTGTTTCTTCTCTATCTCTGAAAAGTGACATTGAAAATTGATTATAAATTTTTTTGACTTCTGTATATTACTTTGGGAGTATAAACATTTAAACAATATCAATTCTATCTCTCCATGATAACATAATATTTTTATTGACTGTGTCCTCTCATTTTTTTAAATCAATATTTCATGGCTAACAGTACATAAATTTTTATTACTTGGTAAAATTTATTTCTTTTTTCCTTTTTTTTTTTTCTCTTTTTTTATTGACCAGCAACAGGATCACAACCCTCGGTGTCGCGCCCGCAATGCGCTCAGCCACTGGGCGGGAACCGGTCTCCACATGGGATCCAAACCTTCTGCGGGAGCGCCGGCACGCTCCCAAGCAACGCGCTCTCCAGTGCGCCACTGGGCCGGCCCAAGAATTTATTTCTAAATATTTTATTTCTACNATGTTCTCACTCATTGGTGGGAGCTAAAAACAAACAAACAAACAAACAAATTAATTCACCCTCATACACATACACAAAAAAAACTGGGGTGGGGGTGGGGAAGAAGATATAACAACTATACTTTCATGAAGTTGTTACAACAAGCAAAAGGAAAGGACATTCTTGGGGGGGAGGGAAGAGAGGGAGGAGGGAGGGAGGTGTCGGTGATGGGCTATAATAATCATATACAGTGTATATTGACAAAATAAAAATAAAAAAAATAAATAAAGTGACAGACTAAATTGCATATTACCATGCACAAAATGATGTTTTAAACTATATATACAGTTTGAAATGACTAAATCTAAGATATGCATTACCTCCCATAGATTCCATTTTCATGGTGATAACACTTACATATCAACTATTTTAATACCGTGTATTATTGGCTATAGTCACCAAGCTGTACGATACATTTCTTAAACTTATTCTATCAAACTGAAATTTTATATCCTTTGATCATCCCTGTC
>NW_007740635.1:14933-16578 GCF_000696425.1 Galeopterus variegatus | reverse complement strand
AATCCAGGAGCATGGGATGTCTTTCAATCTTCTTGTATCCTCTCTAATTTCTCTCAGGAGTTCACTCCCTATTCTAATCAGACCCTTCAGTTCCCACACCATAATGCCCTCCAGTTATGTCCGCATTCTTTCAAATCTCACTCCCTATTCTAATCAGACCCTTCTGTTCCCACACCATAATGCCCTCCAGTTATGTCCACATTCTTTCAAATGACAGAATTTCATCATATTTTATGGCCAACTAGTGTTTCTTTGTGTGTCTATATCACATTTTCTTTATGCATTCAACTTTGATGAACACTTAGGTTGATCCCATATGTTGGATATTATAAATAATGCTGCAATAAACATGGAACTGCAGATATATCTTTGACATCCTGATTTGATTTTCTTTGAGAATATACTCAGCAGTGATGTTGCTGGATATATGGTAGTTCTATGTAAAGATTTATGAAGAAACTCCATTCTTTCTAACAATACTGCAATCATTTTCATTCTTATCAACAGTGTGTGACTTTATTTTTCTTCCAATCCTCATCAACCCTTTTTAATTTTTTTGTCTTTTTGATGATAGCCACTATAAATGGGGTGAAGTGAGATCTCACTATGGTTTTAATTTGCATTTCTCTGATGAGAGGGATGTTGATAATTTGTTCATATATCTGTTAGCAATTTGTCTGTCTTCTATTTCTGAATAAAGAAGTGTCTATTCAGGTCATTTGCCCATTTATTAATTGGATTTTTTTGAGTTAAATTTCTTTTATTTTCTGGATATTAATCCCTTATTGATAAATACAAATATTTACTGCCATTCTGCAGCTTGTCTTTTTACTCTGTTGATTGTTCAATTTTCCTATGCAAAATGTTTTTAGTTTGATACATTTTTTATTTGTTTTTTTTGTTTGTTCGTTTTTGTTTCTTTTTTTATTTTTTGCTTTTGTTTCCTGTGCTTTGGGAGTTATATCCAAAAGTTTCATTGCCCAGACCAATGCCATGAACATTTTTTAGTATATTTTCTTCTAGTAGTTTTACGTTTGGGATTTTGCAATTAAGTCTTTAATAAATTTTGAGTTAAATCTTGTATACTCTGTAAGATAAGGATCTTCTTATTCTCCTGCATGTGGATATCAAATTTTCTCAACATCATTTTGAAGAGATTGTTTTTTGTTTAGTTTTGTTTTTCAATGTGTGTTTAAGAACCTTTATTAAAAATCAATTGGCTTTAAATGGGTAAACTTCTTTCTAAGCTCTTTGCTGTGTCCCATTGGTCTGTGTGTGTTTTTATGCTGGTACTATGCTGTTTTGGTTACTATAGAAAGCTATACTATGAAGTATGCTATGAAGTCATGTGGAGTAATGCTTCCAACTTTGTTTTTTAAGATTGCTTTGCAGATTCTGAATCTAACATTCCTGCAACTTTAAGGATTGTTTCTTTAATTTCTGTGAAGAATGTCGGCTGATACTTTGATAGGAATTGTGTTGAAACTATAAATCACTCTGAGTAGTGTGGACATTACAACAGTATTCTTCCAATATATGAGTGCATTTAATTTGTCCATTTATTTGTTTTTAAATTTTTTATCCGTGTCTTACGGTTATTGGTAAACAACTCTTTCAGTCCTCATTTGAATTTATTTCTAAGTAT
>NW_007740635.1:13358-13890 GCF_000696425.1 Galeopterus variegatus | reverse complement strand
GATACAATGTGTAATAATCAAATTAGGGAAATTAGCATATCCAGCACCTTGGAAATATTTTTGTGTGGGGACATTCAAATACTATCTTCTAGTATTTAAAATTGTAAATGCAGAGGACAAGGCCATGCGTGGGACCTCAGGGGTTGCCATGGGCAACTCCCCACCCAGCAGATGGCAGAAGCATGTCTGATGGACTTAGAACTACCATAAGCAACACCCCATCTAGTAGACAGCATTAGTACACCCAAGGATGACAAGAGCTGCTACAGGTAGCCCCCCACCCAGCAGGCAGCAGGAACACAACCATGTTTCACCATAGCCACTATTGCTGCATGATTTCCTCACAACCACAGTAGCAGCCAAGGCCATCATGCACGTGGTCCGCCAACCACCTGACCACATTGACACAAGAAGAGTCATCAGCAGAGCCCAGGGAAAGGGGGGAGTGAGCACAGACCCTTGAATCACAATCCCAAATTTCAGGGAAAATTATACTGCCACAAGCAATAGCACACCTGGGTTTGGGCGGTAT
>NW_007740635.1:12401-12941 GCF_000696425.1 Galeopterus variegatus | reverse complement strand
AGAAGCAGCTACTCTACTGGACGACCAGACATTAATGTAGAGATACTAGAAATATGAAAAAGTAAGAAATGAAGCAATATAGTAATTCTCAAGTACCGACAACATAGAGAACAAAAACCATGAAAGGATTGTAAAGGAATTTTGAGCAACAATCTAAAAGTAATTCACTGAGATATAAGAAGACTCAGCTAGGCAACAAAACAAAATGAGAAAAAATAATCCATGATATGAAGGAGGAAATTTAAAAACAGACAAATACTTTAAAAAAAGAATATAGCAGAACCTGGATCAGAAGAATTCATTCAGTTAAAGAAAAAAATGCACCCAAGAGCTTGAGCAACAGGATAGAGCTAGTAGAAAAAAGCATTTCTGATCTTGAAGAGGGCCTTTTAAAAATAATTCAGGCAGACACACAAACAAAATTTAAAAGGTGATGCAAAATCTGAGAGAGTTGGCAGACAACTTAAATGCACAAACACCCAAATCATGGGTGTTCCAGAAGGAGAGAATAAAGGAAAAGTCATTGAAAACCTAATCAGT
>NW_007740635.1:10231-10454 GCF_000696425.1 Galeopterus variegatus | reverse complement strand
CAGCAAATCTATCCTTCAGAAATGAAGGAGAAATAGTGTACTTCCAAGACAAACCAAAATTGTGGGAGTTCACCAGCACATGATCAGCCCTGCAAGTAATCCTCAAGGGAATACTGGATCTAAATTCCAAAAAATAAAAGGACAAAACCTGCCAGTTGAACAAAAATGCAAAGGAGAAAGAGAAACAAACTATATATTACCAATTTCAAAAATCTAACAGACA
>NW_007740635.1:9184-9754 GCF_000696425.1 Galeopterus variegatus | reverse complement strand
TGGTCAGAGGTGTGGTCTGAGGGCTTTAACAGAAGAGAGAGGAGAGTCTTTCTCTCTGTCCTTCTCTGATCCCTCTGCTTCCACCATCTCATACTGTGAGACCCCTAGGTCACTGTCACCACCACCAGGTAGACTTTGGACTTCCCAGCCTCAGAAACTGTTAGCAAAAAATACCCAGATGCATGTATTTTGTTTTAAGCGACAGAAACAGACTAATACACACAAGGAATTTTAAAAACACGCTCCTGAATAACCTACGTCCTCAAGAAGTAATTAAACAGGAAATAAGGAAAATTATTGAAACTCAGGAAAATAAAGACACGTCATACCAAAATATGTGAGGTACTGCAAAAGCAATACTAGGAGGGAATTTTATTGCAATAAATGCTTACACCAACAGAATAGAAAGATTTCAAGTTATACCTAATGCTATACCACAAATAAGTAGAAAAACAGGAACAAACCCTCCCCAGAATTACTAGAGGGAAAGAAATAAGTAAGATCCCAGCAGAACTAAATGAAATTGAGACCCCCAAAATGATACGAGACCAATAAAACAAAAAGAAGAAG
>NW_007740635.1:5379-7300 GCF_000696425.1 Galeopterus variegatus | reverse complement strand
ACAATGAACTAGCAGAAAAAGAAATCAAGAAAGTAAGCCTATTTACAATAGCTATCAAAAACAAAACAAAACAAACAAACAAAAAAACCTCAGAATCAATTAAACAATTTAACCAAGGAGATGAAAAATCCCTACAAGTCAGTGCTGTAAGAAATTAAAAAGAACAGAAAAAGATGAAAATACATTCTGTGCTCTTGGATTCACAGACCTAACATGAACATTTTCATACTACATAAAGTGATCTGCTGATTGAATGCAAACCCCATCAAAATACAAACGACAGTGTTCAAAGATATAAAAATAATTCTAATATTCATATTGAAGTATGAAAGACCCAAAATTGCCAAGGCAATCCTGAGCAAAAATAAATAAATAAATAAGTAAATAANCATTCTGTGCTCTTGGATTCACAGACCTAACATGAACATTTTCATACTACATAAAGTGATCTGCTGATTGAATGCAAACCCCATCAAAATACAAATGACAGTGTTCAAAGATATAAAAATAATTCTAATATTCATATTGAAGTACGAAAGACCCAAAATTGCCAAGGCAATCCTGAGCAAAAATAAATAAATAAATAAGTAAATAAATAAATAAAGCATGAGGCATAGCAGTACCTGATTTTAAATTATAACTTAAAGCTATAGTAACCCAAATAGCATGGTACCGGCATAAAAATAGACCAATGGAAGAGAACAAAGAACCAGGAAATCAATCCATATACTCAGAGTCAAGTGAGCTTCAGCCAAAGGCACCCTGAACGTACACTGGGGGAAAGACCACCTCTTCAATAAACGGTGCTGGGAAAATTGGACATCCGTTTGTTGAAGAATGAAACTAGACTTGTACTTCACACCATGTACTAAAATCAACTCAAAATCCATCGAATATTTAAGTATAAGATCTAAAACTATAAAATTCCTAAAATAAAAGAACGTAGAAACACTGCAGGAAGTAGGACTGAGCAAAGACTTTATGAATGTGACCCCAAATGCATGAGCAACAAAAGGAACAATAAATAAATGTAATTTTATCAAACTAAAAATTTGACACCACAAATAAACAATTAACAGAGCTGAAAGACAATCTACCTAATGCAAGAAAATATTATAAAATAGTATCCAGAATATGCAAAGAACTCAGATAACTTTAAAGTAAACAAACAAGTAAACTACTTATAAAATGTGTGGAGGAGCTGAATAGATATTTCTCAAGGGGAGATATACAGGTGATCGAGAGACACATGTAAAGTGCTCACTATCACTAAGCATCAGGGAAATTCAAATCAAAACCACATTTAGATACCGTATCATCTCAGTTAGACTGGTAAAGACAGAGAATAACAAATGCTCGTGAGGATGTGAAGAAAGGGGAATCTTCATACACTGCTGGTGAGACTGAAAATTGGTGCAGCCATTGTGGAAAACAGTGTAAATTATTTTCAAACAACTACACACAGAACTGCCATAAGATCCAGCAATCCCACTGCTGAGTGTATTGTTGAAATGATCATGTGGAAGGTATACCTGCACTCCCATGTTTATTGCAGCACAATTTACAATAGCTAAGAGTTGGAACAATCCTAATGTTCATGAACAGATGACTGGATAAGGAAAATGTGGTACATATACACAATAATACTATGCTGCCATAAAAAAGAATGAATTCCTGCCGTTTGTAGCAACATGGATGAACTTAGGGGAAATTACATTAAGTGAAATAAGCCAGGCACAGAAAGAGAAATACCATGTCCTCACTCATAAGTGATAACTAAAAAATAAACAAATAAAAAATTTAAAAAGAAAGATAAAATAACTACAATAATTTATGAACTCTGAGAAGCGGAGAACACAATTAAGAGTAATTGATGTGGGGAAAGGGGAGGGGAAGAAGGGTTTAGTGAGAAATTGGTAAA
>NW_007740635.1:3615-4750 GCF_000696425.1 Galeopterus variegatus | reverse complement strand
GTAACCACACATACGAGTGAGCAATGCTCTCCAGGCTTTTTTCTGTTGCTGTGAAGGACAGAATTTTACTTTATTTTATATGGCTGAATAATATTTCATCGTGTACAAAAGCACATATTCTTTATTTGATTATTTTCTGATGAACATTTAGATGATTCAATATATTTGCTACTGTGAATATCTCTGCAACACATACAGGAGTAATCTTTCAATATATTGATTATGTTTTCTTTAGATTTATACCCAGTAGTGGGATTGTTAAATCACAGTGTAGTTCTATTTACAGTTATCTGATTATTACATTTTCATCTGCAGTTTCAGTTAACTTTTCTCTGCATTCTTGCCAGCATTTGTTCTTCATCTTTCATAATAACCATTCTAAGGGAAACAAGATCATATCTCATTGTGATTTTCATTTACATTTCTCTAACACATTAGTGATTGCTATGGGCAGAATGTGTCCCCCAAATTTTCATTTATCAGAAACTTAATTTCCACTGTGGCACGATTAACAGGGTGAAAAATACTATTACGGTAATTGAGGTGATTAGAGGCGATTACATGTGAGGACTCTGTCCTCCTTAAAGGATTGATCAGAGTAATGGGAATGGTGCGGTGACTTTAAAAGGAGAGCAACTGAAAAGCTTGCCTCTCTCTTGGTCAGCCATTTGCTATGTGATATACTGTGTTGCCGTGTAGAGTCACCACCAAGAAGGCCCTGACCAGATGTGTTCCCTGAACTGTGGACTACCTAGCTTCCAAAACTGTAAGAAATAAATTCAATTTCTTTGTAAATTACCCAATGTGGGGAGAATAGGATAATTTAGTCAGGTTCCCTCCACATTTCTTGTAAACAAGTTGTGTGGGGGGGTGGGATTGGTGTGCATGTACACTCATGTATCTTTCTAGTTAATTGTTATTGTGTGTTCTTCAGTTTGTGAGGCAGAGCTGGCTGGGAAGAGCTCACATCTAAAAATAGATCATGTTTACTCTGCTGGCAGCTGCTCAGTTTCATTTATTCTCTGGGCCTTGCCCTTTGCAGTTGTTTCTGAGTTTCTCCTTTGTACTGCTTAGCTGCTAGTGTTGTGTGTGCTGGATAAAGACTATTCCAACTTCAATCAAAACTCCAAGGACC
>NW_007740635.1:0-1685 GCF_000696425.1 Galeopterus variegatus | reverse complement strand
TGTGTGTGTGTGTGTGTGTAAGGAAACACTACTTACTTTTGTATGTATATTTTGTGTCCTTCAACTTTACTGAAATCATTTACAAAACCTAAAACTTTTGGGGGGGCATCTTTATGTTTTTCTATATATAAAATTATGCCATCTGAAAACAGGGACAATTTAACTTCTCTTTTCCAGTTTGGATGACCTTTATGTTTTTTCTTCTGCCTAATTTCTTTGGCTAGGACTTCCAGTACTATGTTGAATAAGAATGATGAAAGTTGACATCCTTGTCTAATTCCAGTCCTTAAGCTTTCAGGTTTTCTTTGTTCGGTGTGATGTTATCTGTGCCTTTGTCATAGATGGCCTTTAATAGCTTAAGGTACATTTCTTCTATACATAATTTTTAAAGATTTTTTATTCTGATAAAAAGTTAAGNACTTGATGGGGATTCGATTGAATTTGGAGATTAAACATATAATAAGAGAAACATAACATGTTTGTTTATGTTTGTATGGTCCATTTTATTTATGTCATCATTATTTCATAGTGTGGAAATCTTTTTTTTTTTTCCTTTGTGAATAGGATTACTTTTTTGATTTCTTTTGCTAGTTGTGTGTGTGTGTGTGTGTGTGTGTGTGTGTGTGTAAGGAAACACTACTTATTTTTGTATGTATATTTTGTGTCCTTCAACTTTACTGAAATCATTTACAAAACCTAAAAGTTTTGGGGGCATCTTTATGTTTTTCTATATATAAAATTATGCCATCTGAAAACAGGGACAATTTAACTTCTCTTTTCCATTTTGGGTGACCTTTATGTTTTTTCTTCTGCTTAATTTCTTTGGCTAGGACTTCCAGTACTATGTTGAATAAGAATGATGAAAGTTGACATCCTGGGCCGGCCCGGTGGCGCACTGAATAGTGCGCTGCTTGGGAAGCGTGGCGGCGCTCCCACCCGAGGGTTTGGATCCCACATACAGACCAGTTCCCGCTCACTGGCTGNTAAACATATAATAAGAGAAACATAACATGTCTGTTTATGTTTGTATGGTCCATTTTATTTACGTCATCACTATTTCATAGTGTGGAAATCTTTTTTTATTCCTTTGCAAGTAGGATTACTTTTTTGATTTCTTTTGCTAGTTGTGTGTGTGTGTGTGTGTGTGTGTGTGTAAGGAAACACTACTTATTTTTGTATGTATATTTTGTGTCCTTCAACTTTACTGAAATCATTTACAAAACCTAAAAGTTTTGGGGGGCATCTTTATGTTTTTCTATATATAAAATTATGCCATCTGAAAACAGGGACAATTTAACTTCTCTTTTCCAGTTTGGGTGACCTTTATGTTTTTTCTTCTGCTTAATTTCTTTGGCTAGGACTTCCAGTACTATGTTGAATAAGAATGACGAAAGTTGACATCCTTGTCTAATTCCAGTCCTTAAGCTTTCAGGTTTTCTTTGTTCGGTGTGATGTTATCTGTGCCTTTGTCCTATATGGCCTTTAATAGGTTAAGGTACATTTCTTCTATACATAATTTTTAAAGATTTTTTATTCTGATAAAAAATTAAGGTTTATCAAATCCTTTTTCTGCATCTACTAAGATGATCACATGGCTTTTGCTCTGTATTTGGTGAAGTGATGTATCATGTTTATTGATTTGTATATGTTGAAACATTCTTACATCTTACAACAAATTTCACTTT
>NW_007740634.1:7001-29144 GCF_000696425.1 Galeopterus variegatus | reverse complement strand
ACAACAGGTGAGTGTATGTTCTCAGGTCAAACTCCAAAAGCCCTTATTTTCAGCTCTTACTCATGGGCAGCCTGAGTAAATGATCAACACATATATCATTTATTTTCTAGCTAAATGCACTCAGAGTGCTAACCCATTGCCTAAAATGATGTTGCAAAATAAAACCTACAGCTAAGATGAGAGGGTGCCACACCCAAGGCCACGCACGCACACACGCGTGTCGTAACGTGTGCCTGCTTTGCATTGAGATCGCAGCTGCACAGGCAGAGAGTCTTCTTTCCAGCGTGCCACGTCTGGGTAAACGCTGAGAGCCAATTGCCTTTCCACTTTGTCAAGGAGTAGAAAACGACTCATTGTATCTAAAATGGGCAAAGTGGCCCCTGAATTATTTACCTATCTGCATTCAATTAGAAAAGTGCCGTTATTTTCTATTTATTTATAGACGTCATTTTGGTTATGCCGTGCTTTACTGTATGTTGTTCACTTCCCCCAAACAGAGGGGTGTGTTTACAAAGCCCTTACCCATAATTAGTGTCACTCAGTTGAACAAGGCACCTCTGTTTTATACCTGCCACAGCTGTCATACTCTCTTCAGAACAAATTGCACTGATGGACAACTTGAGTCACCCATTTCTTCAGAAGGTAGTATAAAAGTGTTATTGCAGCGGGCCGGTGCTCGGGCTAGCCATATCAGGTGTTACACTCTGTGACAGCCCCAAGCTCAGAGAGAGTCTCCTCTGTTACATTTCCAATTAATTATTCCTGTACTTTTCAATAGCTCCATGTCATAAAAATGTGGCAGGTAGTCAATTTGGATTAGCTTTATCCTGTCAGGTGATGGCAGACCTCAGACGACAGGTTAATCAGTGGCTGTTGGCTGGGGTGTCCCGTACATGTGAATACTGTAGGCCATGTTTAAGCGGTAGAGACAGGAGGAGGGGGAGGCATTTTTATGGGTATATATTTCATTAGAATTCCAATAAAAGGGCTGTGTCTGTCTGAGAAAAATATAACTGGCTCCACTACTGTGTTTAATTTTTCTTTAGGATACTTTTCTATTAACATAAATTGCTTGAAGGAAAAGCATGTTGTAAGTAAAGTTTTTCTCCAAACATAAAGCCTTATTAAAACTTCATGAGCCTTATTAAAAAAATTGTCATGATCCTCTCTCCTATTGCTTTGGGTGCTTCAGATTCAGTCACAGGCCAAATGGACTTCATTCCAACACTATGCCAAGGGCCAGCAACAAGAAATTGGGCCACAGCAGAAGGAATTCACTTCACCAGACCTTCCCTGTACTGTCCAGAGCAGGTGCTGCACATGTGCAGTTTTATCCCACAGGGAACAGAAGCTTCACAGAGCTGTCTTCCAACCTGTCGACGTAATAAATGTACTATAGGAACTTCCATGCAGTGTGTACATAGACAAAATGAAACAGAGAATGGAGCATCTCTTGGATTAAAGCAAGCCACTTTCCAAGGGATGCTTTCTGCTGTAACAGAAGACCTCAGCAGCAGTGGCTTAAGCCATAGGCACATTTACTGCTGGCTTAACAAGACATTCGGGGGGCAGCCAGGACCCATGGGTTTGAAGGATCCACAATGTCATCAGGGACCCAGTCCCATTCCACCCTTCTGCTCTGTGTGGCATTTGTCCTTAGGCATGTCACTTTGAGGTCAAAAGATGGCTGCAGGCATCGGGTTCTGACACGGCCTCCTAGTGCATCTCTCCTATTGTCAACCCCTTAAACTCTTTCCCAGAGCCCTCAGACAAACTGGGTCATGTGGCCACCCCTGGCCAAATGGCTGGGAAAGCAAGTATCTGGCTTTTCTAGTCTCTGAAGCAGGACGTGGACAAAGGAGAAAGCAATGGGGAACAGCTGATGAGAACACAGTCTGCCACAGGGAGGACCAGTACTGCAGCGAGGGGGACTTGAAGCAGCCAGGTGGCGGCCTTGCTCCTGCAGCCATAACGCTGCGGGAGTCCATTCTCTACGCTGCAGTCAGAGGGATTTTGCCTAAATTTTACTCCGATCAAGTCCCTCTTCTGCTAAAAATACTTAATGACTCTTTGCTGATCTCAGGATATAGTCCAGACTCCTTAATGTGCTTAATAATGTGTTTAAGGGTGCAGTTCTTATCTCTACAGCTCTATCAACTGCGTCACCCTTGTGCTTGACACTCTGGTTATTCTGAACTACTTTCAGTTCTCTAACTGCACCCCATCCTCCCACTGTGATTCTCCCATTCTCCTAGGTGCTACTCCTTCCCCCTGAAACACTTTGCCTGCACGTGTGCGCACACACTTTCCCACTGGCTAATCTTCCTTGTTCTTCAGATCTCACTGGCGATAATATAACTCACTTCCTCTGGAGGCCATCCCTCGCTCCAAGGTCAAGTTCATTCTTCTTTCACGGACTCTCCCAGAATCCTGCACTTCCCTTTCAGAGTGTGGGATCCAGAACAGGACTTTGGGAAGAAAAAGAGGCACTTCTAAGAGAAAGAATAAAGATGAGAAAAATCAAAGACAATTTTTCTCGTTTCTTTCACTTGAACTGACTCTGGGCCCTATGCAGGGGCAGGAATGTGTTTGCCACAGCCAAGCAGTTTAGTGCAGTGGATAAGAACATGTGCTATAAAGTCAGACTGCCATGAAGGTGGGGCTGTCACCACCTACTAGCTGAGAGACACTGGGTATATCACTCAACCTTTCTAAGTCTCTAAGTCTCAGTTTCTTTATCGGTAAAATTGGAATAATGGTAGCATCTATCTACAGTAGGTGTGGCTGGTTGTCTACTTCTATTCCCTATCTACCATGAGAAGCTTCTGCAAAAGTCTGTCTATTTTTTTTTTTAAAATGAGATGCCAGGAAAAGTGGGTCCCTTCTGCTTCCTCTGGAGGTTGCCATGAAGAATGTGATCCTGAGATTGCAGCAGTCATCATTTGACCTTGAAGGGAGCCAACCCAAAGGCAAAGCCGCACACCGAGACCAGCTGAACAAAAAGACGAAAAGAATCCAGGTCTCTAACAGTGTCAAGTGATAAATTTAGCAATTCTGAAGTGGCTGCACCTTTAGACCTCTTATTACAAGATAGAATTTATTTCTTTATCACTTAAGTCATTTCTAGTTGATATTTTTCATACATACAACTGAAAAAACTTGTAGGTAATACGCCCCCTCTGAGGAGGGTAAGAATGGAATTAAGCATGTGACATGCTCAGTGCAGGCCCCAGCCCAGAGGAAGCCTCATACATGATGTCAGTCATCACTACCAACCAGAGGACTCTCCCAGGTCAATGGAGAAAGACTGTTCCCAATGCAGCTCAGGCCAGTGCAGACAGTTGTGGAGGATAAATTCCTCGAAGGAAGGGACCTTGTCTGAGTAAAACTCACTAATTTCCATCATTACCCAGCCCAATGCCAAAGACTCCATGAAGAATAATCAGAATAAATTTTAATTATAACATGGCAGACTCGGCAGCTCCATGCCTGTCAAATGATACCAGAATATTAAACCTCAAGTCATGTCTACTTACTTTTTAAAAAGAATGTTTTAAGGAAACTAAAATCAGACACTTTAAAACTGGCAATTATAACTAGTTGCATGTGGTTGCCATAAATGGCCCAGTTTTCTAAAATGCCTGATTTATTTGGAGGATGTTAATTTCCATTCGTCCCTTTCACTCATCACTATCCCTTTATTACCAAACTTTATTACTGTGGACGATCAGTTCCTCCACAGCATATGGACCACATAACTTTTTGGATACCTCATTAACAAGGGTTTTTTCCTAAACTAATTATAACAAAATTTGGTACAGTTAGCTTAATTTTCAATTTAATGCTTGAAGGTGCGTAGGAAATTTAGCTCCGTGGCTCAGAGATGCGGAAAGCAGCCATGCGTACACTCATTCTCGAGAGTGGGTCTGGGGAACAGATGTTCATAGGAGCAAGGAGAGATGAGAATAATGAAAAAGTGTATATGAAATGATATCAATGATTAAAGGCCAGGATGTAGTTCATGTTCATTAATAGATGGAGAGAAAGGAATAGGAAAGGGAAATCTCAAAGTTATCAAAGAACATAAAAGACACTCGGCTCTTGGTGCAGGCAACCTGCCTTCCTTCTGGCTCCTCCACAGACAACTTTCTTCCTCCTTCATGCAGCCCCACAATGTGGACCCACAACCACTGGGTGTCTGTCCTGAATAGAGACAATCTCCTGTGAGTGTAAAAGAGCATGGCACGCTTTGAGAAACCTTGTGTTAATAAATGTGTGGTCTTGGGACTGATTTTATAGGAGACATTCAGGAGAATAGACGCTATGCCAGAAAAGTCTAAAATGCCTTTTTCACTCATGCGTAGGATCAGTTCTTGCTTCTCGCAGCCATCATAGCCATTGTCACAATTAGCTTTTAATTTGTTTGAGCAGAGATGTCCACCTTTGGAATGCATTTTACTTCTATCATTACATAAAGGTGTCTGATGGAAATTCATAAGACTCATTGTATAAAAAGCACTCAGGAAGAGCTCAAAATCTGTCATACCCGTTGGGACTCTTCATGTCATAACTTAACACAAGGTCCAGCTCAAACAAGCAAACAGGGGACTATATTGGCTCACATAACTGGGAAGTCCAGAGATAAACTAACTTCAGTTAAGGCTTGATCTAGCTGCTGAAACGGTATCAACAGCGATCTGGCTTCTTTCCATTTCTCTGCTCTTCTTTCTGCAGTTTGGCTTCATTCTCAAGCTCCTCACAGTGCCCTCTTCTCCCTGCCTTATCCTGGAGCTCAGGGTTCTCCCTGGGATCACAAAATGAACGTCCAGTCTTCATCCATCCGTACACCATACAATCTAGTAGATTCATGGAGGAGAGAGAGAAATCTCTTTTCCAGAAATTCTAGCAAAGTTTTTTTCCACCTCAATGGCTATTACTGAATTACGGGCCTCTTCCTGAACCAATTCCTATAGCCAGAGAAAACAAATATCGTAATTGGCTTAAGCCAATTAGGACTCTCCTGTGAAGTTTTAAGGAGGCTAAAATTTCACTCACACCACATGATAAAAATGGAGGAAGGTGGCTTTCCCAGAAGAAATTTGGAGGACTATAAACCAGGAGGAGAAGCACCCTGAGCTAAGCAGCAAGCAGTAACACAACTCGTCTCAGGTAGCTCAGCCTCAGCAGGTGGCCACCCCTCTCTCAGAGATATCATGGAATGGAACACTCTGGAGGTGTCAGATGAGTAAGCAATGAACTATCGTTCAAATATTAGAGAGATATGCATACAAATATGGACATGGATAGAGATGTCTTTCCTTAGTATATTCCTCAGGTTGACCTTTCCCACTTTGGCTCTGAAAGACAAAGGAAGCACTTTGTCCTGCATCCTACCAAGGGGTGTTGAATGCCCGTATCCACAGGGGACATTCAAGGTGATAAGTTTCTTCTATAATTGCTTCTGGATAACACCCGGTCTATGACTTCAAAGCCCTTGGCTAGAATCAACAGCAACAATTTGATTAAGTAATTCACCTGCAAATGAAATAAGAATTGATGATTTGGGGTGGCATCACTCAAAATTCACAGCTGTCTCTCAAGTGTCTAGCACAGTGTGTCACACAGTAGAATAAACATTTGAACCAATATTCATTTGACTGAGTGAATGACTGAAGAAGATACAAACACAGGTATCAAAGGCAAAAAGGAAAAGTCACCATGGTCACATACCCCCTCAGCTGCATGTCATCTCCTGGTGTCCCTTCATCACCTTTCTCCTAAAATCAATGCCGAGGCTTCCATCCCTTCTTTCCCTTTTCCCACCACATAAGGACACTAGATCGAATGGGGATGGGGAGAATTTGGATCAGAAAATGGTAAAACCCATTACATTTAACTGTGGGTTCCAAAATATTGCTAATTTGACTTGAAAATTAGGGAAAGCTAAGATTGAAAGATTATTTCATCTAAGTTTCTTCAGATAAAGAGTAAATTAAGAGGAAAAAATTGGAAATAGTCTCAGGTACTCTTTTCTATGTTCTTTTAACCTTACTTCTAAGGCTATCACTACTGTCTGAATACCCTGCCAAGTTCTCTCAAAACTTCATAATTACAGAAAAATCAAACAAAACTTTCCTCTCCATCCAGCTGTGGCTGATGTGCATGGACTGTCTTCACTTACGGTAGTTACTGCCACCCCAGAGCCTGGAATCACGAAGCTGACAATAACCCAGCAAGGCCCAGTACAATTGAGTTGGTAAACCCGCACCTGGCAACGTTTGTCTGTGAAATTCAGTTTGCAACACCACGTGTCTTTCCCCAGCACTAATACTATCGTTTAAGAAATGAGAACAAGAGCTAGGCCAAAGTCAGGGTTGCCTGTGCCATAAATCACCCCATGTTCAAAGCGATTTATGCAGTGACCTGATGAGCCAGGCCTGAGGGGCTGGCACCCATGGCCACCGTGCCTATAGCCCAGCTGGGGAGCATTCTGTGCCTGGAATGTGGCTATTGGCACAACTTTGTTCTGTACCTGGACCGGTTTGAATCACTGTCTCACTGCCAGGAAACCTAGCAGACCTTTGGGAACCCTTTAGGAAAAAGGCCATATATTTCATGTGACTCACGAATGGAAAGATGGATGCTGTCAGCAAGCCATTTTTGCCACCAGATTGGGCATAATGGGAATTAGATTATACAGAAAGACCCTTTTCACAGACCTTATTTAGTAATGGCTCACAATACTAATGGCTGCCATGTACTGAGTGCCTACTATGGGCCAGGCACTATGCTGAACATTTTAAATATATTATTCTAATTCCCACCACTACCGTGCAAGGGGTTTACCATACACACACGTGTGTGTGTGTGCGTGTATATGTCTATCATCATTTTATAAATGAGGAAACTTCTGTTTGGAGAAGTAACAGGACTTCTATAAGGCTAGTAACATGTCAGTGATGAGATGCAGACCCAGTTTTTTTTGGCTCCTGAGCCCATGTTTTCCTCCCTGAGTCACGCTGTCTGCTGCCATGTCCTGCTTCTGCCCACGAGGAATATGAAGCTGCAGGTTGACTGGTGATCCCCTGTGCACCAAATCTCTGCACTGACCAGTATTTGGACGAATACCATGCAGAGTCTCAGCACGTGGATACAGCCCATGCCCAACCCAGGGCAGCGTTCATCGCCCTCACCTGGAAACCTCCCTTCCTTCAGCTTTTCTGGAACACCAGGGCCAGGATGAGCTTTCAAACCAGATGGACGGACAGTTTGGAACACAACAATCCCTCAAGGATACCAGTCCCCCCACCAGCTCAGGATGGAGGGCTCCTCAAACAAGTGGTTTGGATTACAGGGAACTTGAATGTGTTCCCTTTTCTTGGACAGAGTCGATACAATTATGAAATAACCCCATTTATAAAGTGTGTTGTCCATATGCTGCTGCAGCTGAGTCTTCACGAATCACAGACTCCCGACCATTTCATGCGGAGTCACACCCCACACACGGAGTGGACATACACAATCTGTGAAAGGATTCCTAGGTGCAATTGAAGCTATTGCATTGAAATTTCAGGCAATTGAAACCTAGACAGTCCATGGTGGGGGGAGGGGGAGAAGAGTTAGTATTATTTAGAAAAAAAGAAACAACAGCTGCTTAATGATACTCTAGGAATTAGAAAAATCTCATAATTTGCCAGGATGAGGCAAATGTTGTGACACATTAAACACTGACATCAAAACATGCTCTGAGTTCCCTGCTGCTTACTCACTTTGTTTTTTAAAAAGGAAAGTGTTTTTGGTATAAGAATTTTCTATTCTTGGACTTGATCTAAACAATGTTTCCCTCCTTCCTGCCTTGTAAGTGGTATTAAATCAAAGACCACTCTGAACTGTGCAGAGAGGAGACGGATTTTCTCTAAAAATAAATTAATAGAACATCTCCTGCTCTGGTCTTGAAATGCAAAAGGGCTGGAACTACACACTGGAAATCTCTCTCTCTCTCTCTCTCTCTCTCTCTCTCTCTCTCTCTCTCTCGCACACACACACACACACACACACACACACACACACATACAAAAAAGTCTATGGGACAAAATTGCGTCAGTGCCTTGAGAAATACTTCTTAAAATTAAAATTGTATGTTTGCACATGATGAGTAGATTTGACTCTTTGAGCATTTTTATGGTGTTATTAGCTCCAGGGCCGTGATGTGCAAGATTTGCTAGAATGAACAGGGAGAAACATCCCACAGATATCCACAGAGGTCCTTTACTTTCCCGTCTCTATCTTCCTCGGCTTCCTGCAACTGGGTTTCTGGTGCCCTGACCTGCGTAGACCCCACCTCTTTTGCCCCTTCCTCACCCTCCCCACCCCAGGGTCCAGAGTAATTGGGTTCTGAGTGGGCAGGTGTGCAGATAGTCGTGGCCAGTTCCTCCCATGCTCCCCTACTCCCTCCCTGACCCTTGCCTCCCTCCCACCAAGGCCAGTCTGGTGGGACTTAATATAATATTATTTCTTCCCTTTATGTTGATCAAAGTTCTAATATACCAGTGCTATCATTCACGGCCACTGGGCACTCATGTACCCAAGTTGTAGCTTGTGGTGGATGCCCTGGGCTGGAGGTCATGATGCACTCCCCAGGGCCTCCCTTTTCAGCAAGGAAGGGCTTACTCCCTGGCTGCTGGGAGCATGGCCAGAAGATGACCCTCAGCTGTTAGCCATCAAGAACTGCTTCTGTTGAAGAAACGTGCCTGGCCCAAAGTCATGCCTGCTTCCAGCAGCAGCTGGCATCCAAAGAATGATCAGTGTGGGGGTATAAAGGCCTGACTCCCTTGTCCTTCAACTCAGAACAATTCTGAAGGGCTCTCTCAAGTTTCCCATGAAATCAGCTAAGGCTTTTGTTGGGATGGCACTATAGCCTGAATGTCTGTGTCCCCAACAAATTCATATGTTGAAATCCTAACCCCCAAGGTGATGGCATTAGCAGGTGGGGCCTTTGGGAGATGGTTAGGTCATGAGGGTGGGGCCCTCATGATGGGATTAGTGCCTTTATAAAAGAGACCCCAGAGAGCTAGCTCAGTCCTTCCACCATGAGAGGACACAGTGAGAAGGTGCCATCTATGAGCCAGAAAGCAAGTCCAGACACTGAATCTGCCAGCACCTTGATCTTGAATTTTCAGCCTCCAAAATTAAGAAATAAATTTCTGTCATTTATAAGCCACCCAATTTATGGTACTTTGTTACAGCAGCCCAAACAGACCAAAACAGACGCATCTCAGCTAACTTCTCTCTCTGCTCAATCCTGCTTCCCATCTCTTCCTTCCACAGATGTTGATCCCAACAGCACTCCTGCAGAAACCTCCCACATGCTGATTTGCATCTCAGAATCTGCTTCCCTGCGAATGCAACCTGTGCTGCTTACCCATCTCTACAGGGCCCGCTTCTGGTAATGTGGTGTCAGTATCTGAATCTTGAACTTGCTCAGAGGCCCCACCCTGCAGTTCCTAGGGCTGGGCTACTGCTTGGGCTGCCATGCCAAGGTGGTCTGTCTCCTGCTGGAGACAAGCCTCTGCCATGCTGCCAGCACTCATCACCAGCACTCTCCAGGAGACACTTTGTCCCCAAGATCCATGGTTTTGGTTTGGGCCACAACACCTCTGATGATAGCTAAGGATCTGCATGGACTCCTGCCTCCAGCCTGTCTCCATCTAGCGTTGGTGATTTTTCACCGTGCCAGGCAACCCCAACCAACTTGCCACTGGCCGGGTGCTGACCATCTGCCAGAACCAAGATAGGATATTGCTAACTCCTGCCTCCTTCAACAGGGTGCCTGGTTCTCCTACTAAGCTGAGCTTCTGCAATGGGCAGGATCCCCCTCGTCCAGCACCTCCCTGCCTGCAGGGCCTTCCCTACCCTAGAGGGTAAATTGGGAACAAGTCTGGCTCCTTCTGACACCATTCATCCCTGCATCACAACAAATCCTGTTATGCAGCAAGTGACATCAGTAGCTCAGTGGGATCTCAGAAGTGACAACTGAAATTCACATATGGTTTTGTTCCTCCTGTAACCTGTGACTTTCAAGGTTACATAGGCCCAGCAGGACAGACAGAAAGAGGGGTTTCAGATACAGATGGGGTGGCATTAACAGAAACAAAGAGCTCCTTTTTGGCTCTTACAACTTTATAGAACTTTGACACTCAAAAAATCTCAAATTTTGTCATCCTGACATTTTAACTCTGCAGCCACATGCTGCTTTATAATGAACATTGCCGATGCGAGCATTTGTTCGTTTAGTTTGATTTACTGAACACTTACGCATCCTGTTTCTTTTCTTAGGTATTCAGTAATTCAGACTTTGCACTTCCACTTATATTGCTACTAATTAGTCTGAATCAATGAGGTTTACATCCTATTTAGTTACTTTCTTAGCCATTCCCAGCTCGTGACAAAAAGGGGCTCCTGTACACTTTGGTCTTCCTATTCCTCCCCATCTGTCCGTCCGCTCTGTGACTAAATACATGTTTACGGGATAAATACATGTTTACGGGATAAATACATGTTTACGGGATAAATACATGTTTACGGGATAAATACATGTTTACGGGATCATGGGTGTCAAGGGGTGTAGGTGGAGGAGAGCTGAGGGGGACAGGACGTCCTCTAATTTTCATGCCACACTCCATTTTTCAAGGCTGTCCTGGTACTTGCTTAACTGAGATTTCCCTAATATAAAGCTATTCTCTAGGTCTGCAAACAATTCTGTCTTCCCACAACATTTACTAAGAAAAGACTCTGGTTTCCAAATGGCCTATTCCTTCCCTTTCCTCTGCTCAGATCGTACCTGTCCATCAACAAAAGCTCGAAGGCCCACTTCCTGCACAAAACTTTCCCAGCCCTCCTTCCTGACTTCCAAGAAAGGGGGAAAGGTGGATACAATCTATTGATCTTTGGTGTCAATCCCTTGTGAATTTCAGATGGATTACTGAATAGATGATTAATGGACAAGGGGAAGAGGAAGGCTGACTGCTAAGAGGCTGTGTGGACCCACCACGTACAAGTCATCGTATTCTTAGGGACAATAATTCAGAGTAAAACAACAAATGCTTATTGGGCACCTCTCTGGCTGCTCATCAGGCTCTATGCTATGTGTTGCGGGCAGCAAGGCAGAGGAAAGTGCAAGACGAAAGCCAGTATGATCAGATAGAGCTGCTGCATGGGAGGTGAAGACAAAGCACCCATTAGGAATTTAGTATCAACCAGGAGGTACGCATCTCAAGGTAAGAGCCAGAGTTCCATCTTTCACCTTGTACTACTCAACACAGCAATTCCTAACACAGAAGAAAGCATAAAATATGAGGGTGCTTCAGAAAGTTTGTGGAAACATAGAATCCAAAGATGATACAAATTGGGCCGGCCTGGTGGCGCACTGGATAGTGCGCCGCTTGAGAAGCGCGGCGGCGCTCCCGCCCGAGGGTTCGGATCCCACATACAGACCGGTTCCCGCTCACTGGCTGAGCGAGGCACGGGAGCAACACCGAGGGTTGCGATCCCATTGCCGGTCCCCAGTCCAGTACGGGGGCAACACTGAGGGTTGCGATCCATTGCCGGACACGGAAAAAGACAAAAGACAAAAAAAAAAAAACAAAAAAAACAAAGATGATACAAATCTTTCCATGAACTTTTGGAAGTACCCTAGTACCTGCTTATTGGGTGTGAATGACTGCTATGGTAGGATACAAAGTTTAATTCCAGAATTATCTCAGAGAGTTGAAATGATTGGCAAAAATCAACTTTTCCCAATAATAATCAGGGATAAATGTAAAATCTTAAAAGGTTAAAGAAAATCAACAACATAGGAAAAAATGTTTATGATTAGAGTTAGATTTAAAAGTAGAAACAAGACCGTACCTGAGCTCTGATTACAGTTATATAAAAATCCCACACAAATTCTTTAATACATATATGTGTGTCTATGTGTGTGTGTGTGTGTGTGTGTGTGTGTATACATAATCAACTACTTAAACACAAGTTTGGCGTACTCTTACTTCATAGCTGTTCAGGTTAAAAGAGGCAGGAGTTTTAATAATGACAGGGTCAAAAGAAGATAGCATTCTTCTATCAAAAGAATGTAGCAACTACCTTAAAAAGCTAATGAAATTGTCAGCCACATTAAAACACTCGTAAGTGTAGTGTTAAGTCGAAAGCAATATTACTTTCACTATATTGATGAGGCCAGATTTATGGTACCCTATGTTAAAATGGCTATTCCATTTTAAGAGGGACGTTAGCATCCCTCAATAGATAGATTAAATAAATTATAGTAATCCACACAGTGAGAACCAGGTAGCTATTAAAATGCTGATGTGTATGTAGCTACATTTATTGACATGGAGAGATGCCTATGACAAGTTACTTAATGAGGAAAAACAGCAGGCTACAGAAGAGCCTATATAATATTAGTCAGTTCGTATAATGTTATGAGTGCCTATATATAATAACATTTTTAAAAATGCTTGTTTCTAAATTTAAAATAAGATACAGGGACCATTTAGCCAGCCCAGAAGATTGTTGGAGAGTACGGGGAGAAGGAAAGATACACGTGATCGTAGTCCTCAAATACTTCCAAATCCGTCTAGCAGAGGAGGCAGTAAGCTTAGAGTCATTTCCTACTCACTGTTCCTCCCATGCAAATGTAAACTGAGCACCTGCTATATGCCTGTCGCCAGGCTACACACTAGGAATACATACATGAATAAGCTGTGCCTTCAGGAGTCCAGCGTAAAGTGGAGGAGAAAGATGATATATTCCTTTCCTAAGGCTGCCATAACAAATAACTCCAATTTAGGGGCTTAAAAAAACAGAAATTTATTCTCTCACAGTTCTGGAGGCCAGAAGTCCACAATCAAGATTTAGGCCAGCCCATACTCCTCACAGAGGCTCTAGGGGAGAATCTCTTCCAGTCTCTGGCTGTTGGCATTCCTTGATGTTTCTTGGCTCTGCCTCCACGTACACATGACCTTCTCCATGTCTGTCTCAAATCTCCCTCTGCCTTTCTCTTATAAGGACCCTTGTCATTGGATTTAGGGTCTATCCAAATAATCTAGGATGATTTCATCTCAATATCCTTAATCACACCTGCAAAGACCCTTTTTCCAAATAAGGTTACATTCGCAGGTTCTAGGTGGACATATCTTTTGGGGGAACATCATTCAGCCCACTACAAATGTCTACGCAAGTAATTAAAATGAAATATGATATAGTCTTTCTACAAGTATGTGCAAAGCCTGGGAGTAAGAGAATAAAGTAGACGGGAGAGTATTCTGGCAATCTCATGTTGGGGTTTAGCTATTTGCTTGTGTGTCTGTAGTTCCCACTAGAACATACATGCTCAGTAGGGGAGCTGTAGCCCCCAAGGGGCAGAAATTGGTTCATGAGGGGCAAAAAAATTACACTTTTTATGTAAAAAGTGCAGATATACATATAGCATGTGAATGATATGCTGTATATCTATGGTATTAAATTTTCATGGGATAGAAGGGTGATTGGGGAAAAATATCTCAAAAGGCTTCTTAAAGGACCAATAATAAAAAATTGTTGAGGAACATTGTAGTAGGCCGGAACCCCTACAAAACCACATCATACTCACCAGTGAGCAGGCAAAGTGCTTGGTAACTGTTAATTCAGCAATTGAATAAACAGATAAAACTTCAGGGAGACTACCTGGGCCTCACTAACGAAGAGGAGTATTCTATGCAGCAGAGCTGATAGTGATCCAACCAGCTCTGCCCCACAAGCTAGTAAACTCCCTGTCCCTGCAAGTAAACTCCCTGTCCTTGGAAGTATTTATGCAAAGGCTAAATGAGGATTTTTATGACATAAATGTCAGGACTAGTATAGAAACATTTGTTAAGCTTCATCAGTACATGACGCTCCAGCGTCACAATTCCATGAGCCCCCTTGGGTACTTGTCCAGCTGTTCTGGCTTTCAGACAAATCAAGTCCAACCACTGTAAGTCTGAATGTCTGTCTATGACCATGTGTAAGCCCTAACCATCACTTTAGAATTTCTACCAAGAAAGAAGATACAAGAACCAGTGCAGATTGGGTTCATAACCCAGCTCATAATCTGTGATTGTTTCTTTTTTGCTACTTCACTTTCACTATTCTATTTTGCAAAGACCCCAAAGATACTAAAAATTAAATGACTTATCAAAGACTGCAAATCTTAGACAAGTCACTCTGTTACTCTCACTCTGTCATTGACAATATTTACAGGTTGGTCTAGCTGCAAAGCACTATGGGATGTAAGGACCCCACTGATTTAGCAAGTTAAATATGCAAAACAAAGGCAAGACTCTGTCTATAGCAAATGCTAAAAGACTGGATTAAAAAAATGTCATATTTACATAAGGGGATAGTTTAATCCTCTTCTCAATGATCTAGAAATTGGGTAACATGACGAGATAATTGATCAAAGAGTCTATAAATCTGAGTCACTTAGAGCAGCTGGTGTTTCACAGCTGATGTGTGATACCAAGGAAACTTTCAAAACAGGAAATATCAGACTCAACTCGAGAGAGTCGAGCTGTGGTGAATTTGTACTTTTCGGTTTTGCACAATGATTTGCAGATGTCCTCTGTCCTGTGGCCAAGCGAGGGCGGCTTGGGCCATGCTGGCCCTTCAGCAGACCTAACCTTGCAGGGACCAAGAGTAGAGAGGCCCTGTGGAGCTGCTTAGCTGCTGCCAGGGTGGATGAACCAGTGGGAAAGATGTTTCAAATTATTCCGTCCTTAAGAGAAAACAGCTCCACAAAGCCATCACTTAAAAGAAGTACTTAAGCATCTGCTCTTGGTGAATGTGTTTGGTTTGGTTTTACTTCTCTTACCAGAGCCACATGGGATGGCTCAGGCAAATCATGCGATCTACTCCCCTGTTAACACTGTAAGGTGCCAAGGGCATAAATCGTCACATTAGGTGGGGAAAATTGCAGTTTTATCGTTGACGAAGAGCGGCTCCCTTTCATGGCTAAAACCGGATGCAAAACTTCTCAGTCTCAGAAACTTCTTTCCAACGGCGGGGGGCGGGGGATTGTGAGGGAAAATGTTGCCTCTAAAATCTAACATACCATATTCCAGCAATGCCAAGAAAGAGAGAGAGAGGGAGGGAAGGAAGGAAGGAGGGAAAGATTGATTAAACAAGTTGGCAGCAGGTCAAAAATATCACCATTCTGATTTTTATGGATGTTTAAAATTTGAATCTGGGTTTATTTTCGGAATACAGAAGCCTTGGGCACAAAGCCAGCGTGAGAGGTGACAGCCCCCATTCAAAGTCTGTTCTCCCCAGTGCCACTCAATTCTGTATGTGGAAGGCCAGTGTGAGGGTGAACGCTGGAAACTTCTGGAAACTCAATCACAAACACAGCCTCCACCCCAGCCTATGACCCACTAGCAGCACAACTATAACTATGTCTACAGTGAAGAGCAAAAGCCACCGGAAAAGGGAACATCAGTGACTTTGGCTAGCAGATTTGACAGTTGTCGTCATTCATGAGATGAGAATGGTTGTTCCCTCTCTGTGAGAAATGTCCCCATATGCTAATCCATATTCATCTATCAGAGAGGATGGTGACTCACCCAAGAAATGGATTGTTGGCTTTACAAAATGAACCACTAAGATACTCCTTTGAATGGAGAACTTAACGGGTTAGGTTCAAATGCTGTTTACAGACGCCTGTGTCACTTGCCACAATAGAAGAACAAATAGGATATGCCTCTCAGAAAGGACAGTGTAGGTATTTGCATACAGCTGTCGTGTAAAAGTGTATATGGTGACAGCCAAGAGCCCCCTCAATACCCTAAACAGTGTTTTCAAAGTATGGCCCACCATAGCTGCATTATACCAGGACCTTGTGAAAATTTCAAATTCCTGAGCCCCATCCTAGACATTCAAATCGGATCTCTGGTGGGGGTCTGCATTTAAAACACTCCCCACCCTGTGATTAATTTTGATAAAGTTTTAGAACCACTTTCCTAGAGCAGAGCACCTAGAGTATATGGCTGTACATTTAGGTGGACTCCACCTAAACTTGGAAGATTCTGTGCAAATAATAAGTGCTCAGAAAATATTATTCTTATCGTTATTATTTGGAATAAGCATTTAAAAGCCTTTTGACAATTCGGGCATCCTAATGGAAGAGAAGAAAAGCTGGGTGGAAACCTGGCCACACCTGAAAAATACACAGCACTTAGTCACTCATTCACACCTCTTGTCTGAAGGTTTTTCGCTTGCTAAGGGTATTTGAAACTATTTGAAAGTGAAGTCTGCACCTCACCAAAAAAACAGTCAAGACACAATCATAACCCTTTTGGGTTTGGGGCTGTCTCAGTTGCTCTGTGTTTCTCAGTTCTTTCTTGTGGCCAACCATAGGCATGATGTATAATAAAAATAAAGTGTATAAATTGGATTTTGCTAAAAAGGGAGGCTAAAACCAAATAAGGACTTTAAGCTTAGATTAAATACAGTTACAGAAGGTTGCCATCCAAAAAGAGTGGTTTGTTCTCATCTGTTCTTCAGAGTTCACTTGCTACACCAGACAACTGACTGTGGTTTGCAGGAAATCCTAGCAGCAAATAAGAGATAAGCCCACATGTTTGAGGGGTGCTGCAGTTATTTAAACAGTATGCTTCAAAACAGGAATGCTTATTTTTATTTTTTGATCTTTTAGCTAGTAATTTTGATGGATTATGAGAACAGAAGCTAAATGTAATAAGGGGTCTGAACAAAACCAGACTTGTTTTTTTGAAAAAGGACATGGAGTATAAAGTAACTCATTGATCCCCAAATTGTGTCTTGAAGAAGCCATCTTATTTGCCACAAATCAGGCCTCGTAAGCAATTTTTAATATCTGTATTAGCATGTTCTTTCTCAGGGGAAGGTGTAAAAATTATTTCAGTGAAATTCTGAAAACCTATATTTACAGATATTAAAAGTTGGAAGAATGTTTTTGCCAAGACTGTTCATCAGGACGTGTGGCCACAGTAAATAGAAAAATGAAAGAAAGAATTAAAACCTCTCAAGGGATTGCATTGCAAAGGCAACAAAAATGCCAAATTGTGGGAGAAGTGGGAAAGGTAGAGACAAACGAGAAATGCTGTTAATAAATATCTTAATCAACACATACTACAGCAGTTTATAAATTATATAATAACAAACTTTTAATTCAAATAACCAATTTTTCTCAAACACCTACTGTGTGCAAGGAGCCCTGCTGACTAGCAGATGGGTATTAGGTCTACATACTTAGATTTCACTTCCTTTATATCAGCCCATTGTGTTTTACTACCATGCATGGACCAAGTCATCAAGTCACTTGGAGATACATGACAAAATGCACATTCACGGGTTTGAAGCATTTCTTGGGGCCAAAATTTAGAACTCTGCAGTATGGCTAAGGCATAACATACCAGAGAGAAATAAGCATTGCTTACTTAGTTATGTCTACACTGAGTTCCAGACAGAGTCAGATAAAGTCTACTAAATACGGTGTCTATATGTTTATTCACCTACATCTACTTAGGACATCCTTTAACTTGGGACTGCCTGGAGACAACAAAAGGGTATATTAGGAACGACTGAATCCTAATCCTATAATAAGAATTATACATAATGTATACCTACTTATATACAACAATCTTCAAAGTTTAATAAAGACAAGTGGTCCAGAGCAGAGACACATGGTCTAGGGTGACAGTATGAGGGCAGATATTCTGTCTGCTTCATTTGTTGGAGTGTTTGCAGCATTTAGCATCGAGCCTTACACAAACAGATACTCAGTTAAGTAGTTAATAGCTGAACAAATGAGTAAATGACCAAATGAATGAATACCTACTGGAAAATGATAAGTGGTTAATGTCGAACAGCAGCAGGGCTGGGAGCATGGATCCTCAACTGGCATGAGCTTGTGTGAATCAGCAGTGCTGGGGCCAAGGTGACAGTTGCATAGCAAGGAGACTGGCTACATGTGGAGAAACTGAGCAAATATATTTATTTGGGATAATGGGAGCCAGGTTTCTCACTGATGGAAAAGAGAGCTACAGATTTGGAAAGGGGGTCGGTTAGATTAAAATACATAGTGCTAGTCTGGAATTGTGGGTATCAGTGTGAACTTATGGTTTTTCAGAGGATAGAGAGATAGAAAGATAGGTAGAGAGATATGAATGTTTCTGTGTCCTAGTTCTGTCTGTTGAGAAAGCCTAAAAGCAATGGCACCTCAATAACAGTGAGCACATCTAGAGCCCATTTCTTGTTTGATAGATGTCATCCTCCACAAAAAGAAATCGGTTGGGGGAAAAAAATGGCTGGTTTTAGAGAAGGTATAAACTGAGCCTGAAACATCTTTTTGCACCAGAACATAATAACATACTCAAAGAATGACAGAGGCATGTCAAAAAGACATAGGAGCAAGCTTGAAGAGACTCCTAATGGCCAAGTTTGTATCAATTTGTACATCAAAATCAATAATGCTAGTAATTGACTATAATCCATTGAATAAAATAGAAGTGCATGATTCCATAGTGATATAAATAGCAAGGATGGCATTTAAGGCAACATCTGAAAGAGAAACAGCAGCTGGCCATGTGGAGATCAGAGGCATAAGCATTCCAGGCAGTGGGAACAATAGCACAAGGATCCCTTGATTAAGATGACCTTGGCATGTTTGCAGAACAGAGAGAAGGCCAGTGTGGCTGAAGTATGCATAGCGGGCTCAGGAAGAAGCATATGAGAACGATGGAGGAGATGACAGAGTCTATTCTAGATCAGAGCAAGAAGGTTGGACTCTGTGCCCCAGGTCATGGAAGCCTTTGGAATGGTTTAAGCACGGTCCGATTTACATTTTTTAAAGATGTCTCTGGCTGTGGTGTGGAGAAAGGATTACAACAGAGCAAGAGTAGAAGCAAAGAAATGAAGTAGGAAGTCATTGCAGTTGTTCAAACTAGAGAAGATGACGACAGAGCAGTGGGATTGGAGGGGGAAGCAGTGGGCAGTTCAGGGATATGTTCCGGGGGAAGTGCTCACAAGTCCTGCCGAGAGATTTGACACAGAAGGATGAAGAAAAGAGAAAATCAAGATAGCTCCTAGATTTTTGGCTTCAGCAGCTAAATGCATGACAGGGCTACTTCTTGAGATGGGACCATTGGGAGAGAAACAGATTTGGGGGGAAGGTAAACGTCAACAGTTCTGTTTTGTCCAAGATAACATGAGCTCCCTCTCAGACATCCATGTAAAGATGCAGGTGGACAACTGGGTGCAGAACATCTGAAATTCCAAGAAAAGATCAGAGCAAGAGACACAGATTTGAGAGTCATTGGTGTGTAGACTGTATTGAAGACCTCAAGGTTAGATGAGATCACCCACAGAAACACACATTGCTGGAGGTTAGAAGAGAGCTCATGACTATGCTCCAGAAACCTATAATATTTAAAAATCTACAAGGAGGAGGAGCCAGCAAAGGAGACAGAGAAGGAAGAGCCAGTCAGAAAGGAGGAAAACCAAGGGTATGTGGCATCATGGAAGTCAGGATTTTTTTTTTAAGGCAAATGAAAAATGAGGAAGCGTCATATAAAGTAGGACCGCTGGGTTTGGTAGCGTGGAGGTAATGGTGCCCTTGACATGAGCAGTCTCAGTAGGAGTAGTGCGGACAGAAACACAACCAGAATTAGTTGAGTAGAGAGTGTGCGGTGAGGAAGTAGAGACGGGGTTGTGGACAAGTCTTTAAGAAGGTTTGCTGTGAAGAGGAACAGAGAAATGGAGCAGAAGCTGGAAAGATAAACTGGTTCTAGTAAGGTATGTTTTTTATTTTGTTTTTTAGACAGGAGATATCAGAGCACATTTTTTGCTCTGGTGGTGTATTCCTGCGACAGAGTAGGGACATTGGAGATGCTGTGGGTGATGCAGAAGAGGGAATATTTACAAGAGTTCATACACTGAAAAGGGAGGGGATGGATACAGGGTACAAATAACTCCTTGAAAGGATGAGGTAGGGGCACTTGATTAATGATACAAGGAGGAAAGGGAAAGTCAGTTTCACTAACTGGTGTAACTGGTTAAAAAAAAAAAAGTAAGAGAATTACTACCTACTGGCTTCTATTTTCCCAATGAAGAATGAGGTGCAGTCACGAGGTAAGAGGGGGGGAGGGGGTAAAGAGGAAAGAAATAAAACAGTAATTTTGGAGAGTGGGAAAGTGAACTAAATAGGATGATTGCTGCTATGTTGAATGTCCATTTGAGATTCGAAGGCAGGAATTTAAGGTGAGAACAGTAAGTACAGTTGTGGGTTTTTCTCCAGCCAAGTGCAAGCACAGAGTAGGTAGTTGTGGGTTTTAACCAGGATTGGGGCTCTGCCAGCCAGGTTCAGTGGGAAAGGGAGGTATGAAAAAATTAAGGGTGTTAATGTCCATCATGATGGAACATGGCATTTAAGCTGGATACCGAGGGAAGTGAGGGCTCTAGGGCAGGTGGTTGAAAGTGATGCTCGATGTTTTGTTGATAGTCAGTTCATCAGCAAGGTGGAGGAATTGCTGGTGAGCACTGGAGTAGGTGAGCTAAAGGGCATAGGAGGAGATCAAGAATAGGGTCTTGGGAATGGACAGCTATGGAAGGTGAAAGAACAGATCATTGGAGGCGACGTGGTTGAAGAACTGAGAGGCCGACTTTAATTATAAGATTATAAATGTACTTGGAAATTTGTTAATATCTCAGTTTGCTAATGGACACTCTCCTTCCATGTTTCCCCACCTCTTCCAAAGTCTGAGATGATTAATTTTAAAAGAATAATACATAAGGTAAATAATCAGAAAAAAAAATTTAGTCCTACTAAGTGAGTAGCACTGAATTTCAAAAATCTGTTAATTTTGTTTTACCAAGTGACCCAATTTTTCCTAACAGAGCCCTTTCTCAAGTAACGTGCTTTGGAAAATGCTGATGTAATGCACAAAGATCTTTATATCTCTGGTGTAGACCAGTTGGTTAAAATGTACATTTTTTCCCCTGACTTTCACAAATGAATAAAATGATTTACCCAGTTTGTGTGGCTCTCACCAAAACTGAGGATGAAACCTAATTTCCACGTCTTAAGCCAAAAAAATCACTTGATAGGGTTTTAATTGACTGCTAACTGACTTCACATTTATTCAGCTATTCATCAGTGCCAATTCATGGACATGTGACACAGGGTCCCACACTCACAACAGGGCTCACTCTTGGGGCTTGATTGCTCTATGATCATAATCTTGAAAATTCTTAATTTTATCTTTGATTAGGTCCAATGGAACAATGAAGCATGCACCAGGACTTGGGGCCTCTGCCATGTGCAGTCCCTCCCCCGCCACCTTCCTGCCTCCCTGAATCGGTTCTTGGCCACCTCTCTCTTCCCAGTGCCCAGGGATCTCTGCCATCCCCCAGTCCTGGAGGGAGGTTGGACACAGACACAGCAAGGGTGGGAATTGGGCACACACTTACAGTGCACCAGGTTGTAGGGAGGGGCCTCCAGGCACCTGCGAGGGTCTGCACTTGCCTCAGGGAATAACCCTGTGCCTGAGGGAAAGTGTGTCATTAAATAGCAAATAAAGAACACCGTGACAGGTTGGGTGAGAGACAGAGAAAGACTGAAGAAAGGAAAAAGCTTTTTTCCTGATTTTTGGACAAGAGCCCCCACAACTTCACTTTGTCCTGTGCTCTGCAAATTATGTAGCCAGCCCTGGCCATTTAGTATGTGCAACAACACACCTGCTGCTGATGATAGTAAGGAGGGGGAGGAAGGAGAAGAAAAGGAAAAAGAGGACAAAGAGGGCAAAAGCATGCTTGTGTTAAAAGTCAATACTTTTATAGACCTGTTGTCAGTTTCACATGCTTCACATGCTTCAGCTTATTTAACCCTCTCAACAGTCCTTTGTAATAAGTACGGCATCATTATTGCCCCATTGTACAGGTGAGGAGAGAGCAAGACCCAGAGAGGTTAGATACCTTGCAGGGTCTGTGAGTGATGTGCCAGGATTCACACCCAGGGAGTCTCTCTCCAGAGTCGATGTGCTCCTCCGCTTTCCCATCCTACCTCTCTGTATTATATTACACATCAATTGTATGGAC
>NW_007740634.1:3517-5261 GCF_000696425.1 Galeopterus variegatus | reverse complement strand
TTTTTTTTTTTAAAGATGACCAGTAAGGAGATCTTAACCCTTGACCTGGTGTTGTCAGCACCACACTCTCCCAAGTGAGCCATGGGCTGGCCCTGATGCAGGACATTTTTGGCACAATCCCTGGACCAGGCACTGGCCCTGCCTCTTATTCTCTCCCAGCCTGCATGTATCCCCTGGAGAAGCCCTGTGGCCCAGCTCTTCTACCAGGCATCTTTGAGAGTGAGGCATTATGGTGAAATGAGGCCCTATAGAGTCAGTGAGGTTGAAAATGTGTGTATTGTTAATCATATTTTTTAAGAGTTATACTTAAATTCTCCATTTAACCCATAATGCCTCNTATTGTTAATCATATTTTTTAAGAGTTATACTTAAATTCTCCATTTAACCCATAATGCCTCAAGGCACGCAATAAACATATTTTGAAACTTAGAAAAGAAGTTTATATACTCTTACAAATAGCACCTATTCATTTTTGCATTGCATTTTTATCTGGCATGGATATTTCTAGAACATCTGCATCTTGTTTGCTGAATCATCATTATTGCCACTTGTTCTTGGAACCAATGCATTGCAGATTGGCTATATCAATAAAACAACATTCGCATATCAAATTGAACATCCCTCTATGTTTATCTGAACTGAGGGAATGAGCTTAATATCAGAGGATTTATAGAAAAGAAACACAGGCTGTGGTAGATTGGAATGTCAGAATAATTCCAAATTTTTTGAAAAAGAAAAAATCCTAGGGATAATACTAGCAATGTCTGGCAGCTTTTAAAACTAGATAACTTCATACATTTGGGGAAAACATTGGCTAGAAGTATAAGAATTTCTCAAAAATTTTGGAATACATTATGGTATTACTAGAAAATTCCAGAAATGCATTTGGAACTTTTAGAAAATGAATTAAAGAGCCCTAAATAGATTCTAGGTCTAATCTTCCTCTGCTAATGGTTGGCTTTGCCTTGTCATGAGAGACCAAAGTTTCAAACGTTGAATGACCGTCTACCGTATGTGCTCAGTCAGGTGCAGCAATCCCATGTGGCACTCAAGAAATACACAGTCCCTCTCCTTATTGTACTTACAACTGAAATGAAGATATTAGCCTGACATGTATGGAACAATAATATAAGACACACTGGATTCTCACTGATAAACATTTATCAATGTTTATTAACGTGCAAAGCACTGTGCTAACTACTTTACATATATTACCTAATTTAACTCTCATAACGACACAATGAAAGAAGAAAATAGAAGTCAGAAAAGTAAACAAATATGCTCCAGATCACATAACTGTGCATCGTGCAGCTGAGCTTCAAACCATGTCTGTCTGAATAAATACAAGACCAATGCTTTTAGCTGCTGTGTTCTATGACCTTCGAATGCACATAGATAGCATCAGCTTTTGCTGCTCTAGTAATTCAGAGACACAGGAAGTCAAGGGTATTAGGAAGATGCTTCTTCCCCTTGCCTACTCAAAGTGTGTTTTGAAGTTTGAAGTTTTATGCTTCTAAATTTGAAGTGTATGGTATGCCCCAGGTGGAAAAGGGAGAAACCAGCCGTTTGCTCTTTGACACATGGGAATCAACAGCCAAAAGTCCACCTCTGATTCAAAGGCTGTCACCACTTGTGCCCATGCTGGTTTCATGCTGCGGGGGATTTCTCTGCATTACACTATCATAGGGTAATCTATACCCTGTGGACAGCATCTCTCAACTTTTTCTTTTTTTTTTTTTTTTTG
>NW_007740634.1:0-2524 GCF_000696425.1 Galeopterus variegatus | reverse complement strand
GCACTCTCCCGAGTGCGCCATGGGGTCGGCCCAATCTCTCAACTTTTTCTGCAAGAGATGCCAACTTTACACTGTGCCACAGGGAGAAACTGAAGCAGAGACACAGCAGAAGAAAGCGAATAATCATCAGATAAATACCGTCAGGGGAGTAGATAAGATGGGTCTTATAAAACACAGGGTCTCCTTTTGTATTCCTGCCTGTGGATATCAATTCCATAAGTATGCCAGCCAGAGAAGACAACTCTTAAATCAGTACTTACCTTCAGAATAAAAAACTGGCATTTTGTGGGAGGAAAAGTCCTATTTATTGATGGCCCAAATGGCCAATGTTGCGCCTGCTCTTTCAACAACCTTTGCAAGACAGATATTATTAACCCCATTTTAAAGATTAGGATATTGAGGCCTGGAGAAGCCCTACGCACCCAGCTTCCTTCTACCACTGTGAATCAACAAGTCAATTTTGAAAATATTTTTAAATTGTAAGCACAGTACACAGTCACAGTTGACTTAACTGAACCCTACTAAGCAGCAGAAACATCTGCTATAAAATAGCAAGTACTGCCAGTTACATACTAAGAAAGATGAAATACCCTAGCTGAATAAATCTCTGAAAGCACATCCTGGGGACTTCCCAGGCCTCATCATTCAGTTAACTCCAGGCTGGTGGCAGGAGTGATACGAGGTGCCCAGTGGATGGCAGACACTGCCAGGATCTGGCAGTGCAGTTCTATAGTGTTCATTTACTCCCAACAAAAACAATATTTAGTTCCCAAGCTCCCAATCCTGATTGATTGGTCTCTTTCTTTTTTTCTCTCCTTTTAGCTCCAAATTTAAATTATAAACTATTTATCACTGACACATCCTTTACCCCCAGCCCAGCAGTGTCCTTGGTGATCTCTTCAGCTCAGGTTTTCCCAGGCCTCATCAGGCATTTCCCTGGCTCCAATGACTCCAGTGTTTGTCTGCAAGTGCTCCAGGCAGATGTCTGAAAATCACCCACTGACAGATTTATGTTCATCAATCTCTGCAACACCCTCCGCCCCCACCTCAAAGCCATATCATACTTGTGGGTGAAAACACTTGGAGGCCAAGTTCACCAAGTCCTCTCAAGAACATGCAAGGCCAAGACACGGAATCACAATGGCATCCCGCCCACCTCCTCAGCAACGCACGTCTCCCCAGCCTGTTTTCTACCCAAGATCTGGAACAATTTGGGTCTCCAGGTTTTTGAAACAAGATTAAAAGTTCTCTTTTACAGCACTTGCCCAAAAACTCCTCAGAGGAAATGTGGTTGGCAGGTAGAAAAACCAGGACCTGTCTCCTTGAAAATCGCAGCTGTGTTATCTTTCTCCTCTGCTGATCGCTTCCAGATTATCACTGGGGCAGCCGGCCAATGAGCCAGTGCGCCTGTCCCAGAGCCTGGCTCTGGCAATAGCTCATTTCTCCAGGGAAGGGAACGCGTTTGAAGATGTGTAGCTGGGTGGTGTGCAGAGCTTGGGGAGGGAAAACTTGTTAATGAGTGTGGCCTGGCTGCCCAGGCAAGTCCACACAGGACAGTGAATCAAGAGGTGGTGCGGCAGGAAGTTTACCGAAGCATCCAGACCAGGCCAAACACAAAAGATCCCTTTCTGGGAGGAAAAGGGATTGAAACGGCAGGGAAAAATAAAATGAAAACACACCCTGTGTGAACCTCACAATGATGAAATCTGTTGTTGGAGAACAGAGTCCTTTATTCAGTGTCTCCTGCCTGCCTTTGCAGAACAATCTACTTCCTCAGGATTCTCTGCCCATGGCTCAGGTCTGAACAACAGGAGTGGTTAACAGTAGGCAGCCACCCTGGCTTTGAACAACTGCTGTAAACAAAGTCATGACCGTGACTTTTCCAGAAAGATTGGTCAGGTTGAGACCTCAGGGGGTCAGAAGTCTGTTCAGTAAAATTTATTCAACCGGCAACATAGCAGAAACAGAGGCTTATGGGGGAAAGACTTGTGCTATAGTCCTTGTTTGTGGTAACAATGCAAATGAATTGTGCCCACAGGAAATCACTGTTTTGGAAAGAATCTTCAGATTCATGCCCTACAACCAATAGGAAGAAATCAGCCATCTCAGCTTGGAGAAAGTGATGAAGATGGGTAATAAAGTCAGCACCATCTCCAGGGGAAATGCCTAATACCTGCATTTCGAGCCTCAGAATGCAGAAGGGCACTGTCATTTCACCTTGAAATGTTTTCCTAAAACATGTCTGAGTTGATATGGTTGGTGTGCCTCTAATTAATAGTTAGGCTTTTTCACCAAATATGCACAAAGCGTCCATGACCTTTCCTTACATAGCTACACAAATCAGCAATATAGCATCTTTTCAAAGGCAGCAAATACCTTCTTTTTCTTTGGAAACATAGATACAAGTATGTTCCTTTGAAAATGAGACCCTCGGGCCGGCCCGGTGGAGCACTGGATGGTGCGCGCTTGGGAAGCGCGGCGGCGCTCCCGTCCGAGGGTTCGGATCCCACGTATAGACCGGTTC
>NW_007740633.1:28621-29153 GCF_000696425.1 Galeopterus variegatus | reverse complement strand
TTTTCTTGGACTAAGTCTGTGTCCCGCCTCTCAGTGAAGCAGGTAGAATGGTCAGGATAAATGACTCCAGTTTAGGAGTCACTTAATAAAATAGCTTCTTTAAAAACCACATTCTCCATCCCTTTTGTTGTATGGAATTTATGATTTCACACATAAAAGTATAGGAGGGATTTTTACTTACATTGTAAGCAGAGGGTGCCATGAAACCTCTGACTCTAGAGAAAATATTGGGATTTTGGGTTAATTGAAGGGAGGTAGTAACTTCTTTCTGTTAGGAAATTTTAAAAGCAGAGCAAGCAAGCAATTTGTGCTGTGCTTTACATATTTGACAGTAAGTAGGTGCTGAATGAATGACAAATTACCTAAATACCCACTTAGTGCAATAAATAACTTAGATCTGGGAGATGACAGGGTGTGGGGATTTGTGTAACTCTAAGAACATGGCTATTCAGCAGAGTTACCTGGGACTGGACTAATTGAATCAAAATTTCCATAGGCTGGTACCCAGAGCATGACATTTACAAAAGCTTTC
>NW_007740633.1:26267-26917 GCF_000696425.1 Galeopterus variegatus | reverse complement strand
ATGGGGGGCTAATTTTTAACTTTAGAATTATTTTCTACATATTCTTAGGACTTTGGCTCAAGGGATGAGATCAATGCCCCCTTAGGTTTTAGAAGGAATTACAAAATTCTTTCTATTCTTTCCTCTCCTTTCTCTATCTCTTCAACCAGTTACCAACAATGAGGGCAGTGACATTTTGAGCCAGAATATCCAATCCAGAGCCACATTCTTTGCTGATTCTGTTCACATGTTGTCCCGGCTTAACCAAGGACCCCACCCTTTTCAGGTTTTGCCTCATCTGCACAAATAATGCTCTTTCTGCTAATGTCTTCCAGTTACTGTACAGGTGTTTGGGAATATAAATAGGAAAGTCATGGTCTCTGGCCCTAAGTGGGGAGTCCCCATGTAGTGGCAAAGCCAGATGATTAAAAAGATAGTAGGAACTAGCAGAAGGCTAGCACACAATAGATAAGTATATATTCCACTGATGCAAGTTTATTTATTAAACTGAACCATAAGAAACTAATGATATCTGAGTGGTTCTGATAGGATTAAAGACTGGGTATTGCAGTAGTACAGCAAAATGATTACGTGGACCAAGGAGGTGACATTTTAAAATCCAACTTTATTTTTTTCCTAGTTAGAAAAACTATATATATTGTTTTCTGACA
>NW_007740633.1:24021-24616 GCF_000696425.1 Galeopterus variegatus | reverse complement strand
GAACACCTACTTCTGAAAGCCACATGTGGGTTGGGAAGATTAACTGTATGTGAAAGAGTTCTCCAAACACCTAAACATTTGCTGCAATGATACTGAAAATGAGAATGAGGATGTTGGAGTGTTTTCTCTGGGGAAAAGCAATGTCTCAAACATTTTAAATACATTATTTCAACTACTCCTCACCAATAAAGTCTATGAATTAGATTTTATCATAATCTCTATTTTATAGATGAGGTTCAGAGAAAAGTTTTGCCCAATGTCACATAGCCAGTTTAATGGCAGAACTGAAATTTAAAACTAGATCTATCTGGCTCCATAGTTAACGCTCTTAACTATCATGTTATATGACCAATCAAGCACCCTTATCTTCAGGAAGTAATTTAGTTAAGAGGTCACTGACTCTGGTTATAGACCTGGGTACAGCCTGGGTCTATAACTTATTCCATGTATGAGACTAGGTAAGTCCCAACCTCTCTGTGCCTCACTTAAATGAAGGTCTCTGAGGTTCATTTCCTTTGAGCTCACCTATCATTCTACAGTCTTTGTTCCTGTTGTTACGATAGATATAGTTCATTAGGTATTAATAACTGAAGTC
>NW_007740633.1:21569-22093 GCF_000696425.1 Galeopterus variegatus | reverse complement strand
TAACCACAGTATATAGTCAGCACCAGAGAAATGACTATGATACAACACTGCTCACGTGGGAACAGATATTATTTGAATTGTATCAGTATTTACATACACTCTTTTTGTCTATTTGTCTCTCTGTTTGTTTTTGATATACAGTTTTATGATATTTTATCACGTGGGTAGACTCAAGAAACCATCATCATAATCAAGATACAGAACTGTCCCAAATCCATAAAGAAACTCCCTCATGTTACCTTTTAATAGTCACACCCTTTTCCCAACCCCAATCTCTAGTAACCATTGATCTGTCCTGTATCACTATAATTTTGACATTTTAATAATGTTACATAAATGGAATCACACAGTATATAGCCCTTTGAGCTTTTATTTTTATTTTTCTCCTAGCATAAAGCACATAAGAGTTGTCCAAGTTGTTCTATGTGTCAATAGTTTATTCCTTCTTACTGATGAATACTATCCTATTGTATGGATATACCACAGCTTACTTAACTCATTAAAGGACATCTAGGTTGTTTCTA
>NW_007740633.1:19361-19993 GCF_000696425.1 Galeopterus variegatus | reverse complement strand
CTCATTCTCTGAGGCCAGCATAACTCTGATACCAAAACCAGATAAAGACAAAACAAAAAAAAGGAAATTATAGGCCAAAATACTTGATGAACCTAGATGCTAAAATCCTCAACAAAAAATGAGCAATGAGAATACAGCAACATATTTTTAAAAGTATACACTATGATCAAGTGGGATTCATCCCAGGAATGCAAGGATGGATTAACATACAAAAGTCAATAAATGTGATACATCACATCAACAAACTCAAGGACAAAGACCATATGATTATCTCAATAGATGCTGAAAAAGCATTTGACAAAATTTAACATTCCTTCATGATAAAGACTCTCAAATAATTAGTTATAGAAAGAAAATATCTCAACACAATAAAGACTCTCAAAAATTTAACATTCCTTCATGATAAAGACTCTCAAATAATTAGTTATAGAAAGAAAATATCTCAACACAATAAAAGCCATTGAGGACAAGCCCACTGCCAGTATCATTCTGAATGGGGAAAAATTGAAGGCATTTCCCTTAGGAACAGGAGGAAGACAAGGATGCCCACTCTCACCACTTCTATTTAATGTAGTACTAGAGGTACTAGCCAGAGAAATCAGGCAAGAGAAAAAATAAATGGAATCCAGATT
>NW_007740633.1:19147-19351 GCF_000696425.1 Galeopterus variegatus | reverse complement strand
ACCTCTACAATGAGCACTACAAACTACAAATGAAAGAAATAAAGGAAGACTCAAAAAGATGAAAAGATATTCCATGCTCTTGGATTGGAAAAATTAACATCATAAAATGTCTATACTACCCAAAGTGATCTACAGATTCAATGCCATCAAAATACCAATGACAATCTTTGGGGAAATGGAAAAAACAATCTTACCTTTCATATG